>NC_045972.1:49326797-49331797 GCF_010909765.2 Amblyraja radiata | reverse complement strand
TTGGGGATGGGCAAAAATTGGGGAAGGGTGGGGGGGGGGGGGGGGGATAGTAGTCAGTCAGTCTACCCCACGACAGAAGGGGGAGAAGTTCTATAGTTTGATAGCCACAGGGATAAACTTACACCGCTTGCCCCAGCATGCCATTGCAATCGTACCTCCAAGAGGGCGTTGTTTAAACTCCGCACGGCCACACGTGGGTTTAACGACAGCCGGCCCAGGCCCTCATTCCTCACAACCCCCGGCCACCCTTGGCACCCAGTGAGTTTAGTGGCCTGGAGCTTGGTCAAGGGTTGACCAGGCCTGTTGGTAACTACAGTGGTTTAGCCACTGATCACACCTCAACCAACTCTTCCATACAGGAAGTAGCGGCTGACAATATTGTGTAGCAAAAGCATTATTTAAAACCTCTTTAGCGTGAGGGTGGTGAATCTGTGGAATTCTTTACCACAGACGGCTGTGGAGGCCAAATTAGTCGATATTTTTACGGCAGAGATAGGTAGATTCTTGATTAGTTCGGGTGTCAGGGGTTATGGGGCAAAGGCAGGAGAATGGGGTTGAGAGGGAGAGGTAGATCAGCCATGATTGAATGGTGGAGTAGGCTTGATGGGCCGAATGGCCTAATTCTGCTCCTATCACCTATGATCTTATGAAGATACATCTCCCGTCTTCTGCTTCCCTTACTATCATTGTGAATGAAGTCTGTAACGTCACTAGGTTGCCCTGGTTATGGCAGGAGACATATGTATACACCCAGCACTGAACAAGGGTCTGGAAACCAAAACGTCACCCATTCCTTCTCTCCAGAGATGCTGCCTGTCCCGCTGAGTTACTCCAGCATTTTGTGTCTATCTTCAGTTTAAACCAGCATCTGTAGTTCCTTCCTACACTCTATCCTACACTCACACTAGGGATATCTATACCAAGCCAATTGACCTGAACGTCTTTGAAGTGCAGGAGGAAACCAACGCAGGAGAACTTACAAACTCCGTACAGACAGCGCCCGTAGTCGGGATCGAACTCGGGTCTCTGATAGCCTTCCCATCCAAATAATGGCAAGCATGGATCCCGCTACACTGCCTCGATTCCTACTTTAGTTCCAGAAGAAGCAATGAGACTTTTCAGAGAATTCAACCCAAATAATAATAAATCTCCCCATCCCTTTGTCATGAAGGCAGAAAATGCACATTCAGTGGAAGAAAGATATATCACTGTGTAAACATGCACAACAACCGATGCAAGGTATAGATGACGGTGCTATAGAGAAGAATGTGTTCCTTCTGCTGAGAGTTTGGGGTCATGGGCTGGCATAATGAAGATTAATTCTTCAGGCATTTATTACAGCCAGGTCTCAAAACATCAACTAGATTTTTCTATCTCGACTTCCCTTCAAGCTTCCAGTTCTCAGATGCCCCGTGCCAGAACCTCATGGTTCCAGGGATGTTGTTCCTGATGGATTCAGACCAAGGATAGTGTGTGGACCAGTGAATCTGCGGGTACAACTGATGGCCAAATGGCACGGTGCTCTCACAGTGGCAGAGGGTGGAGTCTCTCCATATATAAAATCATGAGAGGAATAGATCGGGTAGATGCACAGAGGCACTTACCCAGTGGAGGGGAATCGAGGACCAGAGGACCTACAGTAGGTGTAAAGTAAAGGGGGAACAATTTAATAGGAATCTGAGGGGTAACTTTTTCACAGAGGGTGCTGGATGTATGGAACAAGCTGCCAGAGGAGGTAGTTGAGGCTGGGACTATCCCAACATTTAAGAAACAGTTAGACAGGTACATGGATAGGACTGGTTTGGAGGGATATGGGCCAAGTGCAGGCAGATGGGACTAGTGTAGATGGGACATGTTGGCCGGTATGGGCATGTTGGGCTGAAGGACCTGTTTCCACACTGTATCACTCTATGACTCTATCTAGAAATGATGTCTCTGCAGCATCACTAAACCAACTCAAACTTGTTTTACTGCTTGAGCAAAACTTGGAGGAACTCAACAGTCAGGCAGCATCGGTGAAGGGAATGGATAGACGACCTTTCAGGTCGAGACCTTTCTTCTGTCCTGCTCTCTCTCTCTCATGTGTCTTTCTTGTTTTACTCCTTGTTTTATTGTGAGTTTTAAAATGAAAGTTTCCAAGTCGTAACGTTCAGATTGGTAAGCCCATCATGGAGACACAACATAGAGGGGAACGCTGTAAGGCCACGTATCTGGGAGTGACCAGAACCATTTCCTCAAGACTTGATCATCCAACAAAAATAGGAGCTGATCTTCCAATGAGATTCATGCACAAAAATTGTCCAATCGCTTTTTTTTTAAAGCATTTTCTATAAGTTCTGTCTGAAATAAGCGTCAGGCTGTTTATATAAGCAGATGCAGAGTTTCTCCAGCATTTTTGTCTACCTTCGATTTTTCCAGCATCTGCAGTTCCTTCTTAAACAGGCTGTTTATATTTATCATGCCTGAAACCCTCTTTCCAAAATACATGAGCAACTAACAAGACTCACCACATGTAATGCTGTGGTCAGTTTCAGTTTAGTTTATTGTCACGTGTACCGAGGTACAGTAAACAGCTTCTGTTGCGTGCTAACCAGTCAGCGGAAAGACAATACGTGATTACAATCGATCCATTTACAGTGTATAGATACATGATAAGGGAATAACGTTTAGTGCAAGGTAAAAGCAGCAAAGTCTGATCAAAGATAGTCCGAGGGTCACCAATGAGGTAGATAGTAGTTCAGGACCACTCTCTGGCTGTGGTAGGATGAGAGAGCTGTCCTGAACTACTATCTACCTCATTGTAACACAATGTGCTCAGATGCCCAGCCTCTTGTGGCACTTCAAGCTGTTGCTGAAGACTTGACTACAACTTGCATCAATTTTGCATTCCTGAGTCAGCCTGCATTAAGGATCCACAGCAGGTACATATTTCATGTGTCTACGTTTAGCTCTGCACTGTTCCCCAGTTTGGTTGCAATGTAACTTCTCTATCCCTGACACATAGTCCGAAGAAGGGTCTCGACCCGAAACGTCACCAATCCAAGTTCTCCACAGATGCTGCCTGACCCGCTGAGTTACTCCAGCACTCTGTGTCTGTCCTGACAAGTGACAGGTGGATGTTGGAAAAGGGACTTCAGGAAAGTGGGAGAAAGGAAGATGACTTTGGATGGGGAATTGTTGTAAGTCGAGGCTGTCGTTCGTTATCTGTCGTTAGCTGCCTCTACTCCCACAGGCAGTTTGATGACACACACAGCAAATTACTTCACAATGACGAGGGATCTCGATGATCCCAGAGGAAGTTCCTTTGGGCCGGGTGTGCTTCAGGTCTCTACTCTGGGGTAGACGAGGCCTCCGTTGAATTTGGTCAACAGACAAATGATCTTCACACACAAAGAAAAATCAACATTTCACATCTCTGTGAAGGTTAAGGGAATGTGGTCAATTTGTAAATGTAACTTCTGCAGCAAATAACTCCAGCAACATCACAGCAAGGAACTGCAGGGCTGCCTCTGGTCAGGTGAGTGATTCATGTCCATAATAGTGTCAGTCAATACAAATACTCACCTCCCCGTCTTCCAAACGTTGAGCTCATTCCTCGTATTCAGTCAATTCGATACATGTATTGCTTTGATATTTTTATGATTTAGAATTAGTTCTTACTTTCTCAAATTACCTGAACCACACAGAGATTAATAGTGACTCCAGAATCCATTGGTTTCTGGGATATTAATCTCACTTCAAAGTCCTGAGGACAACAAGTCACCAACTCTTGCTCAATCTCAAATCTGGGTGAATATTTCCCTCAGGAAATGTGCCGGCTGTAAACTGACCAAGACCAGTTGCAGTCCAGTTTATGCCATCTACCAATTCCTGGTGGCAGTAATGTTCATATATATATATATATCTCATGAATGTGTACACTTTGGCTGAAAGAGTTTTTCTTTGGCTTCCCTCTAAACCCTTTACCTCTTACCACAAACTTATGCCTTTGAGTTTTGGACACATCTCCTGTGGGGAAATATCTTCCCTGCCTATGCCCCTTATACAACTTATATCTCTACTGCCCCCACTAATCCCTCCAGCCTCCCCCCCCCCCCCCAACGCCAGCATATCCAGAAGATAGGCACAAAATGCTGGAGTAACTCAACGGGACAAACAGCATCCCTGGAGAGAAGGAATGGGTGACGTTTCTGGTCGACACCCTTCTTCAGCATATCCAGTCTCCCCTCATGACTGAGGTTGTACCTCTGCCAATATCCTGGTGGACCTCTTGTGCTACCTCTCCAATGTAATTTCACAGAGTGCTGGAGTAACTCAGCGGGTCAGGCAGCATCTGTGGAGAACATGGATAGGTGACGTTTCACAGAGTGCTGGAGTAACTCAGCGGGTCAGGCAGCATCTGTGGAGAACATGGATAGGTGACGTTTCGGGTCGAGATGCTTCCTCCAGCATCCAGTATATTCATTTCCTTCTACAAAAAGAGTTAATTCATCTCCATCTCCTTACGTACAACAGATATATTGAAGATAGACAGTAAATGCCCGATTAACTCAGCGGGTCAGGCAGCATCTCTTGAGAGAAGGAATGGGTGACGTTTTGGGTCGAGACCCTTCTTCAGTCACCCATTCCCGCTGTTACTCCAGCACTTTGTGCCTCTCTTTGGTTTAAACCAGCATCTGCAGTTCCTTCCTGCACTGTGCATCAACCTGATCTAATCCTCTCATGATGTAACGAGCAACAGATACATGGACATCTCTGCTGCTGCTTCTGTCAAAGATGTTGCTCTTAGGCCAATGTGTCCCACTGTTCAGAGACCGCCGCACTCCTCCAGCTAAAGGCTGGAATAAAGTGTCATTCCAGCTGTGGTAATCCAATTAGTAACACAGTTTTTAACCTGCTCTTCGTTGGTAATGAGGCGTTGGGAAGGAAAGTTCGGCAGGTGAGTGGTCCAGGAGTAATCCCAGCCTCTCCGAGCTGGTGAGAACTCAGCTGTTCCTCTC
>NC_045972.1:49312849-49326597 GCF_010909765.2 Amblyraja radiata | reverse complement strand
ACCCCCCCCACCACCACCCCCCCCCCCCCCACCCCCTTCAAGATGCTGGGATCAAATATCACCAGCAACTTCTCCTGGATCAACATATCGAAGCAACGACCAAGGAAGCACACCAACGCCTCTACCTCCTTGTAAGGCTGAGGAAGTTCGGCATGTCCCCTACAACTCTCGCCAACTTCTACAGATACACCGTAGAAAGCATTTTATCAGGATGCATCACAGCTTGGTTTGGGAACAGCTCCATCCAAGACCGCAAGAAATTGCAGCAAATTGTGGACACAGCCCAGACCATCTCACAAACCAACCTCCCTTCCATTGACTCCATCTACACCTCACGCTGCCTCGGCAAGGCCAGCAGCATCATCAGGACGAGTCACACCCCGGCCACTCCCTCTTCTCCCCTCTCCCATCGGGCAAGAGGTACAGAAGTGTGAAAACGCACACCTCCAGATTCAGGGACAGTTTCTGCCCGGCTGTTGTCAGGCAACTGAACCATCCTACCACAACTAGAGAGCAGTACTGAACTATTATCTACCTCATTGGTGACTCTTGATCGCTCTGCCGGCTTTTCCTTGCACTAAACGTTATTCCCTTATCATGTATCTGTACACTGTAAATGGCTCGATTTTAATCAAGTATTAGACAATAGACAATAGGTGCAGGAGTAGGCCATTCAGCCCTTCGAGCCAGCACCGCCAATCAATATGATCATGGCTGATCATCCACAATCCTGCCCGTTCCTGCCTTCTCCCCATGTCCCCTGACTCCGCTATCTTTAAGAGCCCTATGTAACTCTCTCTTGAAAGTATCCAGAGAATTGGCCTCCACCGCCTTCTGAAGCAGAGAATTCCACAGATTCACAACTCTCTGTGTGAAACCGTTTTTCCTCATCTCCATTTTAAATGGCTTACCCCTTAATCTTAAACTGTGGCCCCTGGTTCTGGACTCCCCCAACATCGGGAACATGTTTCCTGCCTCTAGTGTGTCCAAACCCTTAATAATCTTATATGTTTCAATAAGATATCCTCTCATCCTTCTAAACTCCAGAGTGTACAAGCCCAGCCGTTCCATTCTATCAACATATGACAGTCCTGTCATCCCGGGAATTAACTTTGTGTGACAGTATTGTCTTTCTGCTGACTGGTTAGCACGCAACAAAAGCTTTTCACTGCACCTAAGTACACGTGACAATAAACTAAACTGACCTGAACTAGGAGGGAGGGAGGGAAAGGTGACATCCTCCAACCCCATCCACTGTATCCGTTGTTCAAGATGTGGACTCTTATACATCAGCGAGACCAAACGCAGACTGGGCGATCATTTCGCAGAACACCTTCACTCAGCCCGCCTGAACCAACCTGATCTACCGGTTGCTGGACACTTTAATCTCCTTCCCATTCCCACACAGACCTTTCTGTCCAAGGCCTCCTCCATTGTCAGAGTGAGTCTAATCGCACATTGGAGGAACAGCATCTCATATTTCGCTTGGGCAGCTTACAGCCCAGTGCTATGAATATTGATTTCTCTCACTTCAGGTAACCCCGGCATTCTCTCTCTCTCTATCCCTCCCTCACCCAAGTCGCACCAGCTTCTCGTTTTCACCCAACAAACTGCTAACAATGGCCTTTCCTTTGTCATCGTTCCTTTTCTGCATATCTTTCATTCATTGTTCTTTATCTCTCTACATCACCCTCTATATCTCTCGTTTCCCTCATCCCTAACCAGTCTGAAGAAGGGTCTCGACCCGAAACCTCACCCACTCCTTCTCTCCAGAGATGCTGCCCGTCCCGCTGAGTTACTCCAGCAGTTTGTGTCTCCGTCTTCGAAGGAAAGATATTGTTGCGGGGAGCACAGCTTCCACACTTCTTCCCATCTTCCCGCCCTGTTCCCACAGAGCTGCAGTGCGGAATGCGCCAGGCTGCATAATCCATCCATCGAGTGCCTCGAGTTGATGGTGGAATAATGGAATAAATCAGATGGGAAGCTCAGAACCTGCAAACCAGCACAGGAATGACCACAATCTACAAGATGCACAATGGCTCGCCTGTAACTCTGCCGACGAGGAGATAAAAACTATTCCGTTCCTGACTTTGAAGCTTCTTGAGTTGAGAATTCTTCTCACACTTACAATTTAACTGCAATGGTTGCAAGTTTTACTTCAGATATAATGATATTACATTCATGCATGTATATATTACAGATTAAAACGTGAGAAATGAGGGCTGTTTTTACCCTGATTTGATCAATCAATGTTAATGTCCTCATTAAAAATATCTACAAACCAGCCTACGATTTGAAGGTTTTTATGCAGAAAAGTGTATAATCCCATGCAGCTCGAAGACAGTGGCAAAGAGGAGAATATTTAAATTGCATTATTTTCTTCCCCAGTCTCCAGACTGCAGGATGTAGTTTAGATTTTCACCTGAAGTTAGCATAATTGTCTCATCTTCCCCGCCCGACTGAATCATTACCATGATGAAGCTGACATACGCTGACATACTGTGGCAGAGATGTAGCCTGCATGCCAGCAACATTAGTGGTCTGCTGCTTTTAACACTCTTTCTTTGAATGGGATGCAGGGTATGCAGTCTGATGACGGGGATATTACCCCGATGGACCCAGCTACCTGTGCAAGGCGTCTGCACAAATCCCTCTGCATGTCTTTATGTTAATTCCGTGGCAAACAACGGCCCTGTCCCTTGCGTGACCTTTCCATCGCACTTGAGATGATATAATGTTGGGTTATTATAAATTGCATAATGCACCCCTTTTCTCCAGAATCTATTTATTTGATAAGTAAAGCCGCAGGCTAGTCGACCAACGAGCAACAGGTTACAAGAAGGGGAGGGAAATTGTTTTGGCTTTGCAAGTACAGACAACTCAAAATATTGCAGTGAAATGTCTTTATTACTCAATTTTAATGAATTTGTCAACTACATTTTATGTTGAATGCGGTGAGCAACCTTGTTTTAATTACAAATTCAAAATAGCCTAATTCACTAACAACGAAAATGGCCATACATTTGAATATGTAATTATTTATTTTAATTTTCCCCGTAATAAAAACAATCAACTACAAAATTACAGTGTTAGGAGGTCACAAACTGCAGATGTCCACCAGTGTTGCTGGTGAAACCTGCAACAGCTGAAGTATAAAGGCAGACTAACGTTGAGATTCAGTCACAGTGGGCGGCTCGGTGGCGCAGCGGGTAGAGCTGCTGCCTCACAGCTCCAGAGTTCAATACTGACCATGGGTGCTGTCTGTACGGAGTTTGTACGTTCTCCCTGTGACCTGCATGGATTTTCTCCGGATGCTCCGGTTTCCTCCCACACTCCAAAGACGTGCAGGTTTGTAGCATAATTGGCCTGGTGTCAATGTAGATTGTCCCTAGTGTGTGTAGGATAGTGTTAGTGTGCGGGGATCGCTGGTCGGCACGGACTCGCTGGGCCGAAGGGCCTGTTTCTACACTGTATCTCTATACTAAACTAAAGTAAACCTTCAACTTCATTTCAAAAAAGGGCTGAATGTTACCTGCCAAGTGGGCTGCATGCTGGCACATCTGGCAGAACCGCTGCCTCACAGCGCCGGAGACCTGGGTTCGATCCTAACATTTGGTGCTGTCTGTGTGGAGTTTGCACGTTCTCCCTGTGACTGCGTGGATTTCCTCCGGGTGCTCCGGTTTCCACCCACATCCCAAAGACGTGCGGGTTTGTAGGTTAATCGGCCCCTCTGTAAATTGCCCCTAGTGTGTAAGGGAGTGGATGTGAAAGTGGGCTAACACGGAACTAGTGTGAGCGGGCGATCGATGGTCGGTGCGGGCACGGTGACCCAAGGGGTTTATTTCAATGCTTTATCTTTCAATCAATTCAATCAAAAAACAATACAGGAGCCATATTCAAACAGAATATTGGCATAATCTAACGTAACCCGAATGTATTGGCAGATGGTGCACCTGAATGGACCAGGAAGATAGGACCCAGTGGACCAAACGCGGGTAGGTGGGAATAGAGTAGCTGGGACATGTTGGCCAGTGTGGGCAAGATGGGCTGAATGGCCTGTTTCCACGCTGTATCACTCTATGACTCTCTCTGACTCTATGAATGATGCACTATGGTGACTTTCAGCTAAAGCTCACCGTTTAGAATGCAGCAATAATTTGGTTACAGCCTACAGCGTCTTGGTTTGAAATATAACCTTCTTTTGGCTCTGAGTTTGAGACTCCCATTGGCCTTCTCCCTCAACGTCCCACCTCCCCATTCCAAACAACTTGCCATCAGAACAAAAGTGAGTTAGTGTGAAATATGGTGACGTGATATCACCGTGACGATCCCCGCTGCTAAGAGTCTAATATTGGATTGAATTGAAAGAAGGTAAGGCATAAAGATAGACAATAGACAACAGGTACAGGAGGAGGCCATTCGGCCCTTCGAGCCAGCACCACCATTCAATCTGATCATGGCTGATCATCCCCAATTAGTACCCCGTTCCTGCCTTCTCCCCATATCCCCTGACTCCGCTATCTTTAAGAGCGCTATCTAGCTCTTTCTTGAAAGTATCCAGAGAACTGGCCTCCACTGAGGCAGAGAATTCCACAGATTCCATAGACACAAAATGCTGGAGTAATTCAGCGGGTCAGACAGCTCTGATGAGAAGGAATGGGTGACGTTTCTCTTCCAGATCCCTCTTCAGACTGGCAGCAAGGATATAGTTCCATGATGACAATAGACAATAGGTGCAGGAGTAGGCCATTCGGCCCTAGTGTATTGACAGGTTAGTACGTGGAATCAGGCCAAACGCTACACACTAATGACCTCACTGCTGTTACTCTTGATGCTAAATGAGGTTATCGATATTTGGCTGCTTGTGGCCTTTGTAATGTTCACTTTAGTTGAGAGATACAGCAGAGAAGCAGGCCCTTCAGCCCACCAAGTCCGCGCCGACCAGCGATCGCCCGTTCACACACTAGTTTAGTGGAGAGATACAGCAGAGAAGCAGGCCCTTCAGCCCACCAAGTCCGCGCCGACCAGCGATCCCCGCACACTAGCACTATCCTACACACACGAAGGACAATTTACAATTATACCGTAGCCAATTCACCTACAAACCTGTACGTCTTTGGAGTGTGGGAGAAAACCGGAGCACCTGGAGAAAACCCACGCATGTCGTGGGGAGAACGTGCAAACTGTACAAATGGCACCCGTAGTCAGGATTGAACCTGGGTCTCTGGCGCTGTAAGGCAGCAACTCTGCCGCTGCGCCCCCATGCTGCCCGTCACTATAATGTGATCTAGCTGGTAGGCAGACACTTGGTCGCATGTGAAAAATGATTCCATCTCGAGGAAGATAAGCAGGGCTGTTGCTGACAAACAAGTAATATCTCGTGAGTAAACTGAGATTTTTCTACTTGATATTCAGCCTGTTCCTACAATGCCTACACGTTCCAGTGCTGAGTGGATGAATTTAGTCGTATCATTGGTTTCTTGGGAAGCATTAACTGATTATTACGGATAGATTGTATTGTAAGATATTTTATATTGCCAAATACAAAATACAAGAATTGAATGTTGAAAAAGTTGCCCTCGTTAGCAGTTAGCAACAAAAGAGGGAGTGGCTATTTAGTTTAGTTTAGTTTAGTTTCTTCTCCGTGGATTGTCACCTTGTCGTGGTGGAGAAGCTTGTGTGGTCCTGAGATCTTGAGAGCGATGCCGTCTGGAGCTATGCTCCTGGTAGGGCCACCCATGGCGGAAAGGTCGAGGGGGAGGTCTCTGACAAAGAGCCAATCCAACCAAGACCTCGACGCTCCATAGATGTTGCCTCACCCGCTGAGTTTCTCCAGCATATTTGTCCACCAACCACTGTCTATTTCTTTGCGGGAGTGTAGTACATATTAGACTAAAGCTGAGAGTGTGTCTGTCTCGCGATTAGCTGCCTTGTACGTCCTCAGTAGCAGAATAATAACTCAAGTACAGGCCAAGTAAATCTAGCCTTGGGAAGGAATAAGATGGTGTAACTCCTGATGCCAGTCAGTAAATCAGTCCGATTGTAATTCTCAGATGCATGACGGGGGATGTGTCAGGGGTGCAGGCCCACTGTCGATGAGTATTCCTTTAGTGCCTTGGTGGAACAGCAGGCTGAAGCAAGCCCTGGACTCTATACAAGTCCACAAGCATCGAACTGCCTTTAAACTTCAAGCTTTTGTTTTGAAGCATGGGATATTAAACAGTCAGAGAAGCCTCTGAAAAACAAACCGCTTCAAAGCGGGCCGGGTCCACAAACTCGACAGAAACAGACAGAAATGAAAGATGAATTGTCATTATCACACAAAGGGTCTCGGTGTGTAAACACTCAGAAACGATGCAAATGAAGGATCAGTTTTCTTCAAACACAAAGCGACACATGAGAAAGAGCTAATTTTACACCATTGACTCTTCAACCTCCTTAGATCAGCGGAATTAGCATCTGATTAATCTGCCTTGATTAGCTTTTATTCCGATGTGCAATGTGGCCGCATTGTGTTTTCCCAGACTCTCGCAGTTTATAATACATTAAAGTGCCAGTCTGTCAAGATGACAGGGGTCATAGCTTTTCTTTATGGACTTTGAAATTAATAACACAGTTAAGTTGCGACATGGCACAGCCACTGCAGAGGAAGCTGCCTGTTTAATTGTAGAGGTGGCTTTTCATGGCCAAGTGTTCTTGGTGTTCAGTGCGTTTAGAGCAGATACAGACATATGGCTGACAAGGCATTTTCAGTCATAACACAACAGTAAAACTTTAGCTGGGAAGATTTAGCACTTTGCATTCTACTAAAGGAATGGGAGTCATGTGCCAGTTTTATCTTTTAACTTCTGTGCTGACGGTTTTGCAAGCTAATCATAAACAGGCTTTATTGATTATGATTTTAAAAATTGAATGTGCTAGTCTCATTAGTTGGAGGCGTTTTTAACAAAGAGAGAGAGTGCTATGCGGATAAACAAGCTGCTGGGAGAGCAGGCTCATAGATACAGGTCCATCAAGATTTAATATGTTATCATGCACACACCATTACTGCACGATTTCCAGAGCTTTGCCAAGTGTGGTCTTAAATAACAGCTTCATCATGCACTTGACAGCACTCATAAAGAACTCGACGCATTCCGTATCAATAGTCCTCTTTGTCTGAAGTTATTAAAACATTAATTTTTTATTCTTCATTTGTATTCTGTTATGCAAAATAAGCTCTTTGATAAGATGTGTCTTCTTAATTGGGCCCTTGATGCTTCTTGGATCAGGGTTGTCAGATTAGCTGGAAAGAGCAGCTTCGCTATTGAGCCAGCACCATACCAAGAGACCAATAGCTTTGTAACAACGATATTAACTTAGTGGGGCCAAATGGAGGCCAGGATGAGACTCAGGTGAGATTCTGCATCTGTGCCTGTAATTCTGCTCAAGGAGTTCTATCACAGAGCCTGAGCCTGAGCCAGAGCCAGAGCCAGAGTCAGTGATGGGGATGTGTGTGTGTGTGTGTGTGTTTGATTGTGTGTGTGTGTGTGTGTGTGTGTGTGTGATTGTGTGTGTGTGTGTGTGTGTGTGTGTGTGTGTGTGTGTGTGTGTGTGTGTGTGTGTGTGTGTGAGTGTGTGTGTGTGTGTGTGTGTTTGATTGTGTGTGTATGTGTGTGTGTGTGTGTGTGTGTTTGATTGTGTGTGTGTGTGTGTGTGTGTGTGTGTGTGTGTGTGTGTGTGTGTGTGTGTGTGTGCGTTTATGTGTGTGTGTGTGTGTGTGTGTGTGGTGTGTGTGTGTGTGTGTGTGTGTGTGTGTGTGTGTGTGTGTGTGTGTGTGTGTGTGTGTAGCTGCAAAATGTAACTCGGATATTCAGTGCTTGGGAATGAGGGAGAATTAAACAATACCATACACACCACACCATACTATACCATAGAACTATATTTATCCCCGGAGGGAAATTGATCTGCCAACAGTCATAAAACACGAAAAGATGCATGAAATATGAAATTAAAGTGACATAATTAAAGTTTTTCACCCAGAGAGTTGTGAATCTGTGGAATTCTCTGCCACAGACGGCTGTGGAGGCCAAATTAGTCGATATTTTTACGGCAGAGATAGGTAGATTCTTGATTAGTTCGGGTGTCAGGGGTTATGGGTCAAAGGCAGGAGAATGGGGTTGAGAGGGAGAGGTAGATCAGCCATGATTGAATGGTGGAGTAGGCTTGATGGGCCGAATGGCCTAATTCTGCTCCTATCACCTATGATCTTATGAAGATACATCTCCCGTCTTCTGCTTCCCTTACTATCATTGTGAATGAAGTCTGTAACATCACTAGGTTGCCCTGGTTATGGCAGGAGACATATGTATACACCCAGCACTGAACAAGGGTCTGGAAACCAAAACGTCACCCATTCCTTCTCTCCAGAGATGCTGCCTGTCCCGCTGAGTTACTCCTGCATTTTGTGTCTATCTTCAGTTTAAACCAGCATCTGTAGTTCCTTCCTACACTCTATCCTACACTCACACTAGGGATATCTATACCAAGCCAATTGACCTGAACGTCTTTGAAGTGCAGGAGGAAACCAAAGATCTCGGAAAAAACCAACGCAGGAGAACTTACAAACTCCGTACAGACAGCGCCCGTAGTCGGGATCGAACCCGGGTCTCTGATAGCCTTCCCATCCAAATAATGGCAAGCATGGATCCCGCTACACTGCCTCGATTCCTACTTTAGTTCCAGAAGAAGCAATGAGACTTTTCAGAGAATTCAACCCAAATAATAATAAATCTCCCCATCCCTTTGTCATGAAGGCAGAAAATGCACTTTCAGTGGAAGAAAGATATATCACTGTGTAAACATGCACAACAACCGATGCAAGGTATTGATGACGGTGCTATAGAGAAGAATGTGTTCCTTCTGCTGAGAGTTTGGGGTCATGGGCTGGCATAATGAAGATTAATTCTTCAGGCATTTATTACAGCCAGGTCTCAAAACATCAACTAGATTTTTCTATCTCGACTTCCCTTCAAGCTTCCAGTTCTCAGATGCCCCGTGCCAGAACCTCATGGTTCCAGGGATGTTGTTCCTGATGGATTCAGACCAAGGATAGTGTGTGGACCAGTGAATCTGCGGGTACAACTGATGGCCAAATGGCACGGTGCTCTCACAGTGGCAGAGGGTGGAGTCTCTCCATATATAAAATCATGAGAGGAATAGATCGGGTAGATGCACAGAGGCACTTACCCAGTGGAGGGGAATCGAGGACCAGAGGACCTACAGTAGGTGTAAAGTAAAGGGGGAACAATTTAATAGGAATCTGAGGGGTAACTTTTTCACAGAGGGTGCTGGATGTATGGAACAAGCTGCCAGAGGAGGTAGTTGAGGCTGGGACTATCCCAACATTTAAGAAACAGTTAGACAGGTACATGGATAGGACTGGTTTGGAGGGATATGGGCCAAGTGCAGGCAGATGGGACTAGTGTAGATGGGACATGTTGGCCGGTATGGGCATGTTGGGCTGAAGGACCTGTTTCCACACTGTATCACTCTATGACTCTATCTAGAAATGATGTCTCTGCAGCATCACTAAACCAACTCAAACTTGTTTTACTGCTTGAGCAAAACTTGGAGGAACTCAACAGTCAGGCAGCATCGGTGAAGGGAATGGATAGACGACCTTTCAGGTCGAGACCTTTCTTCTGTCCTGCTCTCTCTCTCTCATGTGTCTTTCTTGTTTTACTCCTTGTTTTATTGTGAGTTTTAAAATGAAAGTTTCCAAGTCGTAACGTTCAGATTGGTAAGCCCATCATGGAGACACAACATAGAGGGGAACGTTGTAAGGCCACGTATCTGGGAGTGACCAGAACAATTTCCTCAAGACTAGATCGTCCAACAAAAATAGCTGATCTTCCAATGAGATTCATGCACAAAAATTGTCCAATCGCTTTTTTTTTTAAAGCATTTTCTATAAGTTCTGTCTGAAATAAGCGTCAGGCTGTTTATATAAGCAGATGCAGAGTTTCTCCAGCATTTTTGTCTACCTTCGATTTTTCCAGCATCTGCAGTTCCTTCTTAGACAGGCTGTTTATATTTATCATGCCTGAAACCCTCTTTCCAAAATACATGAGCAACTAACAAGACTGACCACATGTAATGCTGTGGTCAGTTTCAGTTTAGTTTATTGTCACGTGTACCGAGGTACAGTAAACAGCTTCTGTTGCGTGCTAACCAGTCAGCGGAAAGACAATACGTGATTACAATCGATCCATTTACAGTGTATTAGATACATGATAAGGGAATAACGTTTAGTGCAAGGTAAAAGCAGCAAAGTCTGATCAAAGATAGTCCGAGGGTCACCAATGAGGTAGATAGTAGTTCAGGACCACTCTCTGGCTGTGGTAGGATGAGAGAGCTGTCCTGAACTACTATCTACCTCATTGTAACACAATGTGCTCAGATGCCCAGCCTCTTGTGGCACTTCAAGCTGTTGCTGAAGACTTGACTACAACTTGCATCAATTTTGCATTCCTGAGTCAGCCTGCATTAAGGATCCACAGCAGGTACATATTTCATGTGTCTACGTTTAGCTCTGCACTGTTCCCCAGTTTGGTTGCAATGTAACTTCTCTATCCATGACACATAGTCCGAAGAAGGGTCTCGACCCGAAACGTCACCAATCCAAGTTCTCCACAGATGCTGCCTGACCCGCTGAGTTACTCCAGCACTCTGTGAAACGTCACCTATCCATGTTCTCCACAGATGCTGCCTGACCCACTGAGTTACTCCAGCACTCTGTGTCTGTCCTGACAAGTGACAGGTGGATATTGGAAAAGGGACTTCAGGAAAGTGGGAGAAAGGAAGATGACTTTGGATGGGGAATTGTTGTAGGTCGAGGCTGTCGTTCGTTATCTGACGTTAGCTGCCTCTACTCCCACAGGCAGTTTGATGACACACACAGCAAATGACTTCTCAATAACGAGGGATCTCGATGATCCCAGAGGAAGTTCCTTTGGGCCGGGTGTGCTTCAGGTCTCCGCTCTGGGGTAGACGAGGCCTCCGTTGAATTTGGTCAACAGACAAATGATCTTCACACACAAAGAATAATCAACATTTCACATCTCTGTGAAGGTTAAGGGAATGTGGTCAATTTGTAAATGTAACTTCTGCAGCAAGTAACTCCGGCAACATCACAGCAAGGAACTACAGGGCTGCCTCTGGTCAGGTGAGTGATTCATGTCCATAATAGTGTCAGTCAGTCTCATTCCTCGTATTCAGTCAATTCGATACATGTATTGCTTTGATATTTTTATGATTTAGAATTAGTTCTTACTTTCTCAAATTACCTGAACCACACAGAGATTAATAGTGACTCCAGAATCCATTGATTTCTGGGATATTAATCTCACTTCAAAGTCCTGAGGACAACAAGTCACCAACTCCTGCTCAATCTCAAATCTGGGTGAATATTTCCCTCAGGAAATGTGCCGGCTGTAAACTGACCAAGACCAGTTGCAGTCCAGTTTATGCCATCTACCAATTCCTGGTGGCAGTAATGTTCATATATATATATATATCATGAATGTGTACACTTTGGCTGAAAGAGTATTTCTTAGGCTTCCCTCTAAACCCTTTACCTTTTACCACAAACTTATGCCTTTGAGTTTTGGACACATCTCCTGTGGGGAAATATCTTCCCTGCCTATGCCCCTTATACAACTTATATCTCTACTGCCCCCACTAATCCCTCCAGCCTCCCCCCCCCCCCCCCCCCAAAGCCAGCATATCCAGAAGATAGGCACTAAATGCTGGAGTAACTCAGCGGGACAAACAGCATCCCTGGAGAGAAGGAATGGGTGACGTTTCTGGTCGACACCCTTCTTCAGCATATCCAGTCTCCCCTCAGGACTGAGGTTGTACCTCTGCCAATATCCTGGTGGACCTCTTGTGCTACCTCTCCAATGTAATTTCACAGAGTGCTGGAGTAACTCAGCGGGTCAGGCAGCATCTGTGGAGAACATGGATAGGTGACGTTTCACAGAGTGCTGGAGTAACTCAGCGGGTCAGGCAGCATCTGTGGAGAACATGGATAGGTGACGTTTCGGGTCGAGATGCTTCCTCCAGCATCCAGTATATTCATTTCCTTCTACAAAAAGAGTTAATTCATCTCCATCTCCTTACGTACAACAGATATATTGAAGATAGACAGTAAATGCCCGATTAACTCAGCGGGTCAGGCAGCATCTCTTGAGAGAAGGAATGGGTGACGTTTTGGGTCGAGACCCTTCTTCAGTCACCCATTCCCGCTGTTACTCCAGCACTTTGTGCCTCTCTTTGGTTTAAACCAGCATCTGCAGTTCCTTCCTGCACTGTGCATCAACCTGATCTAATCCTCTCATGATGTAACGAGCAACAGATACATGGACATCTCTGCTGCTGCTTCTGTCAAAGATGTTGCTCTTAGGCCAATGTGTCCCACTGTTCAGAGACCGCCGCACTCCTCCAGCTAAAGGCTGGAATAAAGTGTCATTCCAGCTGTGGTAATCCAATTAGTAACACAGTTTTTAACCTGCTCTTCGTTGGTAATGAGGCGTTGGGAAGGAAAGTTCGGCAGGTGAGTGGTCCAGGAGTAATCCCAGCCTCTCCGAGCTGGTGAGAACTCAGCTGTTCCTCTCCACACCCCCACTGGGAATGAAGGCAGCACCGTCTCCGGAACAGACTGGAACAGCAGCCGCCCCCAGTCACATCAGAACATTCATTACACTGCATTACCAACATGGTTGCTGCTCACAGTGCCAGAGACCCCGGTTCGATCCTGACCTCGGCTGCTGCCTTTGTGGAGTTTGCACGTTCTCCCTGCTACCGCATGGGTTTCCTCCAGGTGTCCTCCCACATACCAAAGACGTACAGGTTTGGGGGTTAATTGGCTTGGTAATATTGTGAATTGTCCCAAGTATGTACATGATAGTGTTAACATACGCAGATCGTGGGTCGGCATGGACTCGGTGGGCCGAAGGGACTGTTTCCGTGTTGTATGTCTAAACTACACTAAACACAACAGCTTACAGAGTGACTCAGTGGGTCAGGCAGCATCTGTGGAGAACATGGATAGGTGACGTTTCACAGAGTGCTGGAGTAACTCAGCGGGTCAGGCAATATCTCTGGAGAGAAGGAATGGGTGACGTCTTGGGTCGAGACCCTTCTTCAGAGTCTGAAAGAGTTTCAGATTTTCACAACCCGAAACGTCACCCATTCCTTCTCTCCAGAGATGCCACCTGTCTCATTGAGTTACTCAAGCATTTTGTGTCTATCTTCGAGGTAGATGCACAGAGTCTCTTGCCCAGAGTAGGTGAATCGAGATCCAGAGGACATAGGTTTAAGGTGAAGGGGAAAAGATTCAATAGGACTTTGAGGTGTAACTTTTTCACAGAAAGGGTGGTGCGTATGGAACGAGCTGCCAGAGGAGGTAGTTGAGGCAGGTTCTATTGCAATGTTTAAGAAACATTTGGACAGGCACATGGATAGGACAGGTTTGGAGGGATATGGGCCAAACGTGGGCAGGTGGAACTTGTGAAGGTGGGGCATGTTGGCCGGTGTGGGCTAGTTGGGCAGAAGGGCCTGTTTCCACATTGTATCACTCTATGACTAGTGTAGGTGGGGCATGTTGGCCGGTGTGGGCAAGTTGGGCCGAAGGGCCTGTTTCCACACTGTATCACTCTATGACTATACTTATTCCATCTTTTCCCACCTCTCTGCTAAAGTCTAAG
>NC_045972.1:49205349-49307849 GCF_010909765.2 Amblyraja radiata | reverse complement strand
ACTCTCCTGCCTTCTCCCCATAACCCCTGACACTCGCACTAATCAAGAATCTATCTATCTGAAGAAGGGTCTCGACCTAAAACGTCCCATTCCTTCTCTCCAGAGATGCTGCCTGTCCCGCTGAGTTACTCCAGCATTTTGTGTCTATCTTCGGTTTAAACCAGCATCTGCAGTTCCTTTATACACATCTATCTATCTCTGTCTGTCGCACACAGACACAACAAATGCTTTATTCCCTCAGCCTTTTCATCAACGTCACCCAAACCAAACTCAAAATAGTTCCCTTTGTTATTCCACAGGCTCGTGACTGACCCCAAACCACAGCCTACACTTCTAACCCTGACCGTAATGCAGAAGACAAGTCTGTCCCTCATCTCACTTCAGTCTGCCAGCCTCTTCATTACAAACCTAGTTTCAATATTATCAAAGATAGACACAAAATGCTGGAGTTACTCAGCGGGACAGGCAGCATCTCTGGAGAGAAGGAATGGGTGACGTTTCGGGTTTGAAGAAGGGTCTCGATCCGAAACGCCACCCATTCCTTCTCTCCAGAGATGCTGCCTGTCCCGCTGAGTTACTCCAGCATTTTGATTTTCACTCAAGATTCCAGCGTTGGCTGTTGTTTGTATCCTGTGCGAATTTGTCCTGTACGTTTGTCTCTTGGCAGAGTAGTTATCAAATAAAATGATATATTTCTCTCAGCAAAGAGGTCAAGAACCAAGGGTCAGCAGTTCAAAGGTCAGAACCAAGGTTCAGCAGTTCAAGGGTCATCAAGAAATTCCCCTAGAAGGTGGTAGGGCATTGGATAGAAGCAGCAAGGACTTGGAACATGGAACAGTGCAGGAACAAACCCTTCATCCCACCAAGAAATCGTCATGAGTTACTCCAGCACTTTGTGTCTTTTTTTCTTGGTACACCGGCACCTGCAGTTCCTTGACTCGACAAGTACATGTGGGATGTATGTGTCTCCCAGAGCCTCTAACACAGCAGGCTGGTGGAATCATGGCATAGCCTCTCTTATCAAGAAAAGTGGGTTGTTAAACCGGAACTCCCAGGGGGACCTGGGGTGGAGAGTGTTGCACAAAGCCGTGGCCTGTAATAGGTATTTGAGCCGGTTCACGGACTCCTCCCCTGCTTGTCATTTCTGCGGTGAGGTAGAGACCGTGTTCCATGTGTACATAGAGTGTGAGAGGTTGCAGCCACTGTTCGAATATCTGAAAGGGCTGCTCCTCAAGTTTTGGCTGCATTTTAGTCCAACATTATTAATTTATGGGCATCCGGTGCAGAGGGGGGAAGGTTGGGAGGGAGGAGTGGATCTCCCTGTCGGTCTGCTCCTGGGCCTGGCCAAGATGGCCATTCGCGGGTCCAGGCAGCGGGCAGTCGATGGCCGCACACCGGTCGCCTGCCTGCCCCTTTTCCGGGGTTACGTCCGAGCTCGCGTGTCCCTAGAAAAGGAACACGCGGTGTCCATGGGGACTGTGGAGGCCTTCTGTGCACGCTGGTCACCACAGGAGGTTGAATATATTATCGATAAGAATGTTAATATTTTAATTTGATAATTTTGTTTAAGTGTTAAGAGGGAACACGTGGTGTCCATGGGGACTTTGGAGGCTTTCCATGGATACTGGTCGCCGTTGAAGGTTGAGTGTTTTGTTGATAAATGGAACACTCGACCTTCAACGGCCATTCGTGGGTCCAGTTGACGTTGATGTTATTAATTTGACGATCATTTGTTTGTAAACTGTCAGCATAGGCAGTCTTTGATTGTGTTAATACTCTATGTTTATGTTTATTTTTTGGATAAAAGTAGTTTCATAATAAAAAAAAAAAAAATAAAAAATAAATAAAAAAAAAGGGCAGCAATAAAAATCTCTGCCACAGAGGGAGTCAACCTTCAACCTCTCCCCCTCCTTCCCCAGGACACCAACGTTACACGCTCTGACCGCTCGTCTCAAACAACCTTCTCTGCCTGGAGAGTGCAGCCATTCCAAACGTCCCCTCTGGCGTTTTATGCTGCTGTCTGAAAGAATGCTTGGACATTTTTGGAACAGAGTACATCAGGGGCAGGTATTTGAGGAGCGCTATTCAGATTCCAACGGCAGTCAGAGGTAGCTCTCACATTCACATCTGCATCACACTACAGAGAGATACAAGGCTGTTTAGTGCCAAGTAATAGAGTGGATAGAGTGGATGTGAAGAGGAAGTTGCCACTAGTGGGAGAGTCTAGGACTAGAGGGCACAGCCTCAGAATTAAAGGGCTTTCTTTTCGGAAGGAGATGAGGAGAAATTTATTTAGTCAGAGGGTGGTGAATCTGTGGAATTCATTGCCACAGAAGGCTGTGGAGGCCACAAGTCAGTGGATATTTTTAAGGCAGAGATAGATAGATCTCAGATAGATAGATGGAAGATAGATAGATAGATAGATAGATAGATAGATAGATAGATAGATAGATAGATAGATAGATAGATAGATAGATAGATAGATAGATAGATAGATAGATAGATAGATAGATAGATAGATAGACAGATAGACAGATAGATAGATAGATAGTAACATAGAAACATAGAAAATAGGTGCAGGAGTAGGCCATTCGGCCCTTCGAGCCTGCACCGCCATTCAATATGATCATGGCTGATCATCCAACTCAGTATCCTGTACCTGCCTTCTCTCCATACCCCCTGATCCCTTTAGCCACAAGAGCCACATCTAACTCCCTCTTAAATATAGCCAATAAACTGCCCTCAACTACCTTCTGTAGATAGATAGATAGAAAGATAGATAGAAAGATAGAAAGATAGAAAGATAGAAAGATAGAAAGACAGATAGATAGATAGATAGATAGATAGATAGATAGATAGATAGATAGATAGATAGATAGATAGATAGATAGATAGATAGATAGATAGATAGATAGATAGATAGATAGATAGATAGATTCTTGATTAGTATGGGTGTCAGCGGTTATGGGGAGAGGGCAGGAGAATGGGGTTAGGAGGGAGAGATAGATCAGCCATGATTGAATGGCGGAGTAGACTCGATGGGCCGAATGTCCAAATTCTACTCCTATTCCTTATGACATTGTAACCTTATGTAATGTGGGCAGAGACATATAAATGAAAATCCAAACTTCAGTGCATATCATGGTTAAAAATGTATGTGTAGGAAGGAACTGCAGGTGCTGGTTTAAACCAAAGATAGACACAAAATGCTGGAGTAACTCAGCGGGACGGGCAGCATCTCTGGAGAGAAGGAATGGGTGACGTTTTGGGTCGAGTCTGAAGAAGGATCTCGACCCGAAACGCCACCTATCCATGTTCTCCAGAGATGCTGCCTGTCCCGCTGACTACCTCCCCCTTTGTGTAAAGGTCACACAAAATTATATGTTGGCTGGTAATTTCTTGAAGGTATTTTATAATAATGTATGTTACTGTCCTGCAGATGTTGACATCAAGTTTAAACTAATGAGTTATGTTCGTGCCCGCTGACAGGTGATGTCCATTTACAATACCCACAGCTGCCCACCACACTGATCACCTGAACTCACCACCTGGAAACGCAGGAATAATGCAGAGACCTGTGGCCATGAAAATCACACAAACTCACAGAGTGAAAACACCAAATTATACCTGGGTCTGAGCCAAAGAAAATCATTATGAAACAAAAAATATTTCAAAACTTTTGGCCCCGAAATGTACTGAGCCCACCTACCCAGCTGAATTGCCGGGGTGGAGTGCTGAATTACATTATTGTCATAGAGTTAAACAGCACGGAACAGGCCATTCGGCCCAACTAGTCCATGCTGACCCAGAGATCCCATCTACAATAGTCACCTTTTCCTGCCTTCGACCCATATCCCTCTAAATCTGAGGTAGACACAAAATGCTGGAGTAACTCAACAGGTGAGGCAGCATCTCTGGAGGGAAGGAATGGGTGACGTTTCAGGCCGAGACCCTTCTCTAAATCTTGCCTATCCATGTGTCTGTGCAAATGTCTTTTAAATGTTGTTATTTTACCTGCCTCTTCTCGCAGTTCATTCCATACATCCAGTGACAAATCTGCCCCTCAGGCTCCTATTAAACCTTTACCCTCTTAACCTCCGCCCTCTAGTCTAGATTGACCCAACCAGGGTAGAAGACATTCACTCTTTCTATTCCCCTCATCATTTAAAAATAGCAAACTACCCCCGTGATAGACAGTAATTTTTCCACGTTACCCACCGTTGCGGGTTTGAGTGGAACGTTTCATTTTAAAACTGATGAAGATGTCGTTTCATTCAAGGTGGACCTTGCTTGCAGCGGCAGAGATCCAGGTTCGATCCCGACTATGGGTGCTGTCTGTCACGTCGCCATCGTGACCAAGTGGGTTTTCTCCAGGTGCTCCAGTTTCCTCCCACACCACAAAGACACACGGGTTTGTACGCTAATGGGCTTGGTATAAATTGAAATTGTCCCTAGTGTGTGTAGGATAGTGTTATGTTACACTTGCTGTCATTTGCACCTCATTTACGCCTCATATGTATAATAGGTTGACGCGTCGTTACGCACGACGTCACGCGCAAATCACGTGTGACATCATGCCGTCTGGTGCGCATGACGTCATTGGAATACCGCGCGGCATGCGGCTACGCATGGTTACGCACGGTGACGTAACCATGTGTCACCACGTGATACACGTGAGACGCCAGGACGCCAGCGTGCGATGCCAATGCGCCACCGTGCGTACGCGATACATCACGCAGGTGGCGCGCGTGCAGCACAAAATCCTGGAGCGCCGTGCGATACCGCGCGCAACTCCACGCCTCTCCATGCGCCCGTCCCGCGCTACCCACACGCTGCCCTGCGTCACAACGCGACAACCACATTTCACATATGACCCGAAAACGAGGCGCAAATGACGGCCAAGTGGGACAGGCCCTTTCGTGTGCGGGGATCGCTGGTCGGTGCGGACACGGTGGGGTAATAGTCGCCTGTGTTGGCTGTGTCCTCTGGTTCTTGATTCCCCTACTCTGGGCAAGAGACTTGATTCTTACGAACGGGTGATTGAATGGCAAAGCTCACCATGTTCTGGAGTTGTGAGATTCCCCAGTGTTTTGTAGATGGTGAATATCTCAGGGAACAGAACTGGATGGATGTGTGGGCCTCTGTATGGAGTATTCTTGACTCTAATTGTATCTGAGTGTTGCCCTGATTGTAATTTATGACCATATGATTTGTTATTTATACACTTGCATGGTACAATCTATTCACATTGGGTAACAACATTCCATTCTTAAATGATTCAGGTGTGTCAATAATATCATTACAGGTATAGAAACTGTGTTCCATCTACATAATTCAAATAAATATTCTCAGAATTAAAATATACCCATGTAAGGGCTGCACCAAAACATCGTTTAAATATGAACGTGAAGTCATTAGCATAAGCATATGGCGTATTTATTGATGTGTTAAATATCATTTTGTAATTCGGTATAATTAAATAAATGCTGAACAACTGTTCATAACGTTTAAATATTAAAATGATAAAATTCTATTCCTTTCCTCCCCCTCACACTGATTTGCTGTTTTTTGATATGTATATGTTACAATATTTACATATATATCATACCTGACATATATACATATATATATGTGCAATATTTACCTATATTTACTTATTTTTGTTTTAGAGATACAACGTGGAAACAGGCCCTTGGGCCCACCTGGTCCGCACTAACCAGCGATCCCTGCACACTAACACTATCCCACACGCACTAGGGACAATTTACATTTATACCAAGTTAATTGACCTACAAACCTGTACGTCTTTGGAGTGTGGGAGGAAACTGAAGATCTCGGAGAAAACCCGCGCAGATCACGGGGAGAACGTACAAACTCCGTACAGACAGCGCCCATGGTCAGGATCGAACCCGGGTCTCCGGCGCTGGATTCGCTGTAAGGCAGCAACTCTACCGCTAGGCCACTGTGAGCGTACTTTGACATATATGTATATTTCTGCTGCTGCTGCTGCTGTCTCTGTTTGTTGTCATTCACCCGACTGAGGTCAGTTGACAGGGCTCACTCACCACGGGGACATCGACAACATGAGCCCTACTTCGCAACCTCCTCAATTCACTGTTACATGGAAACATAGAAAATAGGTGCAGGAGGAGGCCATTCGGCCCTTCAAACCAGCACCGCCATTCATTGTGATCATGGCTGATCGTCCCCAATCAATAACCCGTGCCTGCCTTCTCCCCATATCCCTTGACTCCACTAGCCCCTAGAGCTCTATCTAACTCTCTCTTAAAACCATCCAGTGACTTGGCCTCCACTGCCCTCTGTGACAGGGAGTTCCATAAATTCACAACTCTCTGGGTGAAAAAGTTTTTTCTCACCTCAGTCTTAAATGGCCTCCCCTTTATTCTAAGACTGTGGCCCCTGGTTCTGGACTCGCCCAACATTGGGAACATTTTTCCTGCATCTAGCTTGTCCAGTCCTTTTATAATGTTATATGTTTCTATAAGATACCCCCCTCATGTTGCACTGAACACCACAGCCCCACCCAGCTCGGACCAGACCCGCAAGAGTGGATCGCCCTGAACCGGCTCCGTACAGGGGTCGGCTGGTTCAACGCCAACATGCATGGCTGGGGGCTGCGTCCATCAGCAGACTGCGCGTGTGGAGCAGACCAGCAAACAGCGCAGCAGCAACACGTCATTATCGACTGCGCTGTCTGTCCTCCGCCCCCTGGTGGAGGGGTAGACCTCATGGCCCTCGACAACAGCACATTGAACTGGCTACAGCACCAGGAGGCCGTTACATAACCTCTGCTGCCTCAAACACAAGAAGAGAAGAAGATATATATATACACATATATGGGCACAATATTGACCTATATATTGTATCTTCACACATATATAGGTACGGTAGTAGCACAGGTGTGCAGGGTATGGAGGGATATGGATCATGTGCTGACTGGGGAGATTGGTTTGAGTTCACAGCATGTTCGGCATGGACATTGTGGGCCGAAGGGCCTGTTTCAGGGCTGTGATGTTCTATGCTTGAAACAACCTTGGCTGGTCAGAGAATTTACTGACGAGATCGTTGTCGGTATAATGCAATTGTTTCTCTATTCTGTTGTTCTGCTGCAAGGAAGAATATCATGGTATGTTAGCATTCATAGCAAAAGGATTTGAGTATAGGAGCAGGGAGGTTCTACTGCAGTTGTACAGGGTCTTGGTGAGACCACAACTGGAGTATTGCGTACAGTTTTGGTCTCCTAATCTGAGGAAAGACATTCTTGCCATAGAGTACAGAGAAGGTTCACCAGACTGATACCTGGGATGTCAGGACTTTCATATGAAGAAAGACTGGATAGACTCGGCTTGTACTCGCTAGAATTTAGAAGATTGAGGGGGGATCTTATAGAAACTTACAAAATTCTTAAGGGGTTGGACAGGCTAGATGCAGGAAGATTATTCCCGATGTTGGGGAAGTCCAGAACAAGGGGTCACAGTTTAAGGATAAGGGGGAAATCTTTTAGGACCGATATGAGGAAAACATTTTTCACACAGAGAGTGGTGAATCTCTGGAATTCTCTGCCACAGAAGGTAGTTGAGGCCAGTTCATTGGCTATATTTAAGAGGGAGTTAGATGTGGCCCTTGTGGCTAAAATGATCAGGGGGTATGGAGAGAAGGCAGGTACAGGATACTGAGTTGGATGATCAGCCATGATCGTATTGAATGGCTCGAAGGGCCGAATGGCCTACTCCTGCACCTATTTTCTATGTTTCTATGTTTCTATCATTGTTCTATCTGGGACATAAGACGATAAAACACTCTTGACTCGTGAGTGGGCCGATGGGCATGATCCTGTATGTGCTGTCTGGTTCTAGGTTCCAAATTTCCACCCAATCTCTTCTCCTTGGTCTCAACTCAAATGTTTTTTCCAGTCAAGAACAAAGGGACAGTAATCACTTCTATAGATCAGTCCAGACAGATATGCCAGGTTTCTGCTTCCCGTGCCATCCCTATCTACTGATGGCGATGTTACAGATTCTTGCTCCCTATCATTGCGCTCTAACCTGGACTCTATACCCCTTCCCTCACCCTCAGTCTTCCTTGTCCCACAGTGTCGACTCACACAGAGATGGTGTCGATTCACACAGAGATGGTGCCGACTCAGAGACTGATGTTCTCATTCCGTTAGGTTAGAGACACAGCACTGAAACCGGTGCTTCGGCCCACCGAGTCCCCACCGACCAGCGATCCCCGCACATTAACACTATCCCACACACGCTAGAGACCAGTTACACCTATACCAAGAAAAATTCACCGACAAACCTGTACGTCTTTGGAGTGTGGGAGGAAACCGAAGATCCCGGAGAAAACCCAGATGGTCACGGGGAGAAGGTGCAAACTCCGTACCGACAGCACCCGTAGTCGGGATGGAACTCGGGTCTCCGGCGCTGCAAGCACTATAAGGCAGCAACTCTACCTCTGCGCCACCGTGCCGATCTGTTCCTGACATGTGTAACAATCTGGAGGCACCAGGAACGGCAGGTGCTGAAAACTTGCACAAACACAGAGTGCTGGAGTAACTCAGCGGGTCAGGCAGGATCTGCGGAGAACATGGATAGGTGACGTTTCTGGTATGCGCCCTTCCTCAGTGGTCTGAAGAAGGGTCGAAAGAAGGCACCAAATTCAAAACGTCGTCCATCCATGTTCTCGGGAGATGCTGCCTGACCCGCTGAGTTACTCCTGCACTTCGTGTCTGCTTTTGTAACCCAGCATCTGCAGTTCCTCGCGTGCCCGCTCGCTGTTGCTGAGTTGAAGCCTGATATCACCTGTCAGAAACATAGAAGATAGGAGATAGGAAATATGTGCAGGAGGAGGCCATTCAGCCCTTCCAGCCAGCACCGCCATTCAATATGATCATGCCTGATCATCCAAAATCAGTACCCCGCTCCTGCTTTCTCCCCATATCCCTTGATTCTGTTAGCTAAATCTCACTCTCTCTTGAATACATCCAGTGAATTGGCCTCATCGACACTCTGCAACGACTCACAGCCCCCTGAACGTTCTGGAACCTGAGGAATGTGCCCTGCGGGCCGTGTAGCACAAGCAGATCCATTAGTAGTGTGACTGAGTGGGAGTAGAGAGAGAGAGAGAGAGGGTGAGTGATCTCATTCATCCCCTTCCCCATCAGCTGATTACTGTAGACGTGACTGACCGCTCTGCTCCCTCTGGAGCTCGCACAGGCTCATCACACTCGCGGTAATCAGCTGATCCACGTTCATAATCACCGCAAAATGTTTGGAGGTTTCAATGGCAGGGAGAAACCCAGAGAGTAATAAATGAAAAGTAAGCCATTAGTCTGGCTTTGGTGCCCAACCCCGTCTAATTCATCAGCTACGCTCTCTTGCAATTCGAAAGAATTTGAAGGAGTGAAAGGGGCCAATTTATACTCCCTTGCGATCTGTTTATTGTTAATATCTTTCTTTTCAGCTCCCGTTGACAATTGCCACAGGGTTGCCTTTGAGTTACGAAGTGAACAAGATTATGAAATCTAATCGCCAAAGTCAAAACTCTGCAAAAGATGGACAAGAGTGCTGGAGTAACTCAGCGGGTCAGGCAGCATCTGTGGAGAACATGGACAGGTGACGTTTCACAGAGTGCTGGAGTAACTCAGCGGGTGCAGCAGCATCTATGGAGCGAAGGAAATAGGCAACGTTGCCTATTTCCAGAAGGATTTCGGCCCGAAACGTTGCCTATTTCCTTAGCTCCGTGGGTCAGGCAGCATCTGTGGAGAACATGGAGAGGTGACGTTTCACAGAGTGCTGGAGTAACTCAGCGGGTCAGGCAGCATCTGTGGAGAACATGGATAGGTGACGTTTCACAGAGTGCTGGAGTAACTCAGCAGCATCACTTCAGGAAATGTCACCCATTCCTTCTCTCCAGGGATGCTACATGTCTCACTGAGTTACTCCAGCATTTTTTGTGTCTTGTTGTGCTATTATTTAAAGGTAGGTTCAAAATGTTCACTAAATTAGGCAGCAGAGCCAGAGAGGTAGTGGAACAGAGGCACGAGAGAGACTGCAGATGCCTGAATCTTGAGTATAACACAGAGTGCTGGAGTAACTCAGCGGGTCAGGCAGCATCTGTGGAGGGCATGGACAGGCCACGTTTTGGGTCAGGACCCTTCCTCAGACTGAAGTGGGAGACTAGTGTTTCTCTTTGAATGCAGGACTTCAATATCAACATTGATGACAGGATGCTGCCTGTCCTGCTGAGTTTTACTCCAGCATTTTGTGCCTGTCTTTGGTGTAAACCAGCAAGTTCCTTCCTACACAGTACAAAAAGATATATCTTGTAGAAAGAGATAGAAACATAGAAACATAGAAACATAGAAAATAGGTGCAGGAGTAGGCCATTCGGCCCTTCGAGCCTGCACCGCCATTCGATATGATCATGGCTGATCATCCAACTCAGTATCCTGTACCTGCCTTCTCTCCATACTCCCTGATCCATTTAGCCACAAGGGCCACATCTAACTCCATCTTAAATATAGCCAATGAACTGTGGCCTCAACTACCTTCTGTGGCAGAGAATTCCACAGATTCACCACTCTCTGTGTGAAAAGTGATGTTCTCATCTCGGTCTTAAAAGACTTCCCTCTTATCCTTAAACTCTGACCCCTAGTTCTGGACTTCCCCAACATCGGGAATAATCTTCCTGCATCTAGCCTGTCCAACCCCTTAAGAATTTTGTAAGTTTCTATAAGATCCCCCCTCAATCTTCTAAATTCTAGCGAGATAGATCGGCTGTGATTGATTGGTGGAGCAGACTCGATGGGCCGAATGGACTGTTTCTGCTCCTGTAACATGTCGAGTGACAGCTATTTATTTTAGTCCTTAATTATCAGCGTATTGATTAAAGTGGCGTAAACACAGCAATCTTAGCCTGGGATGAATGGGTAACACCGGGAGAGTCTACATTCAATCCTGACTCTGATTCTGTTCACATCTGTCCCGGGCACGTGCTAGACAAGCAGTAAAATTAACTGAGTATTGACAGGAGGCAGATGCAAAGCCCTGAAGGGATTTCAAGTTTCTGTTAAAGTTCAGCCTGATCTGTAGTGTGACCAGATGATTCTTTGTTTTGAATGTTCTGAAGCTTTCATTCTTGCTACAGAATAATGATTGCTGGCTGACTTCCAGTTCACATTGTACATTATCCTGACATATTTTATAACCAATATTTCCCTCTTCTTTTCCATCCCCTTCGTAATTCCCTGTTTAACAGACAGGAGAGGAAGCTCTCTCTCAGATTTACACTTTCAATTCATTGATTATACATAGGAATGACCATCGACCTGGGGACAAGAAGATAGACTTGTTCTCCTGACATACTGGCAGATCTGCTTCTAGACAGTGCAACCAATGCGTGGGCTCACAAGATATTGTAGATTGATTGAGCAAAACACACAGAGTGCTGGAGTAACTCAGCGGGTCAGGCAGCATCTGTGGAGAACATGGATAGGTGACGTTTCACAGAGTGCTGGAGTAACTCAGCGGGTGCAGCAGCATCTATGGAGCTAAGGAAATAGGCAACGTTTCGGCCCGAAACCCTTCCGGGTTTCGGCCCGAAACGTTGCCTATTTCCAGAAGGGTTTCGGCCCGAAACTTTGCCTATTTCCTTAGCTCCATAGATGCTGCTGCACCATAACTCAGCGGGTCAGGCAGCATCTGTGGAGAACATGGATAGGTGACGTTTCACAGAGTGCTGGAGTAACTCAGCGGGTCAGGCAGCATCTGTGGAGAACATGGATAGGTGACGTTTCACAGAGTGCTGGAGTAACTCAGCGGGTCAGGCAGCATCTGTGGAGAACATGGATAGGTGACGTTTCACAGAGTGCTGGAGTAACTCAGCGGGTCAGGCAGCATCTGTGGAGAACATGGATAGGCAGCACCTAACCGCTGACTAGTTAGCAGGCAAAACTAGCCCTGTACCTTGGGACAGGTGAGAATAAAGTAAACTAGAGTGTAATGTTCACTGCTATTTGTTGCTGTAACGTGCTGGGATGGTCTGTCGCTGTGCAAGGCACAACATTCAAACTCTCCCTACCTTTATTTATTTCTTGAAATCTCATTCAGCGTTTGATTTTGAACTTCGCAGTCACACAAAAGAGCAAAGTATAAATGTATTTATGGTAACACCACAGACCAGTTTATTTTATAAAGGTTGCCTATCAAAGCAAAGCAATTAATAATTAAAAATTTGACGTTTCATGTCAATTAAAAGCCCATAATTCTTGTCCCTATTCTATGGTGGGTTCTTAAGAAGGCTGTCAATGGCCACAAGATTTTTCAGCTTGGCAAGAAGCAATGATAGGTTTGACCCAGGTTCACACACACAGACCTGCCACAGTTCCTGTACATCATTCTTTGATGTTTTTGATAGATAGCCTGCCGTTGGTGCCCATGCTGAACTTGTGAGAACTCTTTGTTACTGACCCTCAGACAGCCTCTCACACACTCAACCATAACGTGATTCAAAGTGAAATTACGATTCACTTTGGTCTCTGTCGCTCACTGGTTAAAGGGTGACTTTATTTGAAGGCAGAACATTTAATATGGAAGATTCACTCACCAAATTCTTAAAGTATGTCGTACAGGGTTTTGGGCCTTCATGGAACTTGTAGGAATATTAATGAGTTTAGTCTTTCACTTGTGGATTTTAATATGGAGTGAAATATGAGTTTGGGAGCAGGTTTGTGCCTGGCAAAGTCTTAAACAGACTGTGAGATCTCAGACCACTGTAAGCCACAACTCTGGATTCACCCCTCTTGTCAAGGATATGTGGTAGATGATTAACACAAACTAATTGGTCAATTTGAACAATAGGTTGCCAGGTCTTTCACTTTATCTTTGGTTCCGTGAGGTTCCCACAGTTCCAGTGATTTGCGGGTGAAAGCAAAGGGGAAGACAGGACAGCGGTAAAGACCACGTCAGGGATAGCTTGTAGAGACCAGCTCCTGGGAGAACATCTGTCCGTGGCACCCTCCCTGGGAGGTTACTCCCACCTCACATGGTCTGGGGCGACCACATTAGCCCCGTCAGCCACCTCACCGCCCCAGAGCCACAGGAAACCCACACACTTTGTAATGTGAGATGTGGAGACGGCAGGAGAATGGGGTTAGGAGGGAGAGATAGATCGGCCATGGTTGAATTGCGGAGTAGACTTGAGGGGCTGAATGGCCTAATTCTACTCCTATCACTTATGACTTTGGCATTCTCTTTCAGGAGATAAGCTTGTTACCCATATCATAAGAGGCATCACAGTGGCGCAGCACTAGAGTTGCTGCCTCACAGCGCCAGAGACCCGGGTTCGATCCTGATACCAGGTGCTGTCTGTACAGAGTTTGCACGTTCACCCCGTGATCACGTGCATTTTCTCCGGATGCTCCAGTTTCCTCCCAAACTCCAAAGAAGTATAGGTTTATCGGTTAATTGGCTTTGGTAAAATTGTAAATTGCCCCTAGTGTGTGTAGGATATAACCATATAACAATTACAGCACGGAAACAGGCCATCTCGGCCCTACAAGTCCGTGCCGAACAATTTTTTTCCCTTAGTCCCACCTGCCTGCACTCATACCATAACCCTCCATTCCCTTCTCATCCATATGCCTATCCAATTTATTCTTAAATGATACCAACGAACCTGCCGCCACCACTTCCACTGGAAGCTCATTCCACACCGCTACCACTCTCTGAGTAAAGAAGTTCCCCCTCATGTTACCCCTAAACTTCTGTCCCTTAATTCTGAAGTCATGTCCTCTTGTTTGAATCTTCCCTATTCTCAAAGGGAAAAGCTTGTCCACATCAACTCTGTCTATCCCTCTCATCATTTTAAAGACCTCTATCAAGTCCCCCCTTAACCTTCTGCGCTCCAGATAGTGCTAGTGATTGCAGATCGGTGTGGAGTTGGTGGGCCGAAGGGCCTGTTTCCCGCTCTGTAACTCTGAACTAAACTAAACTAATCTCTAAATCTATCTTGCTCATTCTCCTGCCTTCTCCCAGTAACTTTCGACACCTTTACTGATCAAGAGCCTATTAATCTCCGCCTTAAAAATATCCATTGGCTTGGCCGCCACAGCCTGCTGTAGCAACGAGATTCATTGCTCTCTAGCTGAAGAAATTCCTCCTCATCTCTGTTCTAACGGTACGTTCTTCTATGCCGAGGTGAGGTATTCCAGGTGGTGGCTGGTCGGCATGGTCTCGGTGGGCTGAGGGTCCTAGTTCCATGCTATATCTGTAAACAAAGCTAACTGATCTGATCCACTACTGCTCCAGTGACACATGAAGCAGGCATATCTCTAGCTTGTATACCCCTACTACTGATGGTGCCATCTCCCAGTGGCCACCAATTCACTAGATGTATTTGAGAGCCAGTTAGATATAGTAGCCCTTAGGGCTAACGGAATCAAGAGATATGGGGAGAAATCAGGAACGGGGTACTGATTCTGGATGATCAGCCATGATCACATTCAATGGCGGTGCTGGCTCGAAGGGCTGAATAGAAAATAGGTGCAGGAGGCGGCCATTTGGCCCTTCGAGCCAGCACCACCATTCATTGTGATCATGGCTGATCATCCCCTATCAATAACCCGTTCCTGCCTTCTCCCCATATCCCTTGACTCCACTAGCCCCTAGAGCTCTATCTAAATCTCTCTTAAATCCATCCAGTGACTTGGCCTCCACTGCCCTCTGTGGCAGGGAATTCCACAAATTCACAACTCTCTGGGTGAAAACGTTTTTTCTCATCTCAGTTTTAAATGGCCTCCCCTTTATTCTTGGACTGTGGCTCCTGCTCCTGCACCTATTTTCTACGTTTCGATGTTTCCCGCCTTTACCCTGACACACAATGGGTTGCAGTTTGGCTGGGGTTTGGACTTTGTCCAAGATTGCCCCATGAAGGGCAAGGTTTGACCATTGGGAGAGTGTGGACCGGCTGGGCCTGAGGAAGTTTGGAAGAAAGTAACCCTTGTTCTGAGTGGGGAGCTCACAAGCATGTCCTCGTTTACCCAACTCACTCTCTCTTGTAACGTTACTGTGATGTGGCCTCACATGAAACACATCAGTTTAGTTTATTGTCACGTGTACCGAGGTACAGTGAAAAGCTTTTGTTGCGTGCTAACCAGTCAGTGGAAAGACAATACATGATTACAATCGAGCCCTTTACAGTGTACTGATACATAAGGGGATAATGTTTAGTGCAAGGTAAAGCCAGTAAAGTCCGATCAAGGATAGTCTGAGGGTCACCAATGAGGTAGATAGTAGTTCAGCACCGCTCTCTGGTTGTGGTAGGATGGTTCAGTTGCCTGATAACAGCTGGGAAGAAACTGTCCCTGAATCTGGAGGTGTGCGTTTTCACACTTGTGTACCTCTTGCCCGATGGGAGAGGGGGAAGAGGGAGTGACCGAGGTGAGACTTGTCCTTGCCAGTTTAGTGAGCTGCTGGACATGGGCTACTGACCACCCCGTGTAAGGTGGTCACCGGACACTCTCCCCATCACCTGCTCCCTCAACATCTGGCACTTAGAACCCCGTGGTTATAAGGAATGTGTAGAACACAGAGTGCTGGAGTAACTCAGCGGGTCAGGCAGCATCTGTGGAGAACATGGATAGGTGACGTTTCACAGAGTGCTGGAGTAACTCAGCGGGTGCAGCAGCATCTGTGGAGCGAAGGAAATAGGCAATGTTTCGGGACGAAACCCGTAAGGGTTTCGGCCCGAAACGTTGCCTATTTCCAGAAGGATTTCGGCCCGAAACGTTGCCTATTTACTTAGCTCCGTGGGTCAGGCAGCATCTGTGGAGAACATGGATAGGTGATGTTTCACAGAGTGCTGGAGTAACTCAGCGGGTCAGGCAGCATCTGTGGAGAACATGGATAGGTGACGATTCACAGAGTGCTGGAGTAACTCAGCGGGTCAGGCAGCATCTGTGGAGAACATGGATAGGTGACGTTTCACAGAGTGCTGGAGTAACTCAGCGGGTCAGGCAGGGTGGGAAGGACATGGATAGGTGACGTTTCAGCTCAGGACCCTGCTTCAGATTTGCAATAAGGATGTGGACTTTGCAACAATCTAATTCTCCCGGCATATCACAGCTGTGTCACAGTTTGGGATTTACTGAAGCCCTGGAAGGTGCAAGTTCCGTAAACATCCCACATGGACAGAATCCAAACTCCACATTTACATTTCGATCTGCATTGTACTTGTGCCGAAGGCTGAACCTCAACCTTTCACCTCTGAACTCCGGTTTAAACGTGACTGTGAACCAAAAAGGATTTGTATCAGTCAATGCAAATGAAAAGTAAATGTGAGTGTGTGTGTACACCTGTTGCCTGACACAGCAAATGTGCTGCCATCTCCCACATCTGACACAAAACGGTGGAGTGTCGATGAATGACAATGCCTTCATATCACATTCACATCCGATATATTATCCGTGAATGTAAACACCACAGTCTGAACTCTTCAAACACTACAGCAACTTTTCCTGTGTCCTGGGCTTTAACTTCCTTAGAGATACAGCGTGCTCACAGGCCCTTCAGCCCACCGAGTCCATGCTGACCAGCGATCGCCCGCCCACGCTAGTTCTATGTTATCCCATTTTATTTTTCTGTCTCTCTTCGATTTAAACCAGCATCTGCAGTTCCTTTATACACATCTATCTATCTATCTCTGCCTGTCGCACACAGACACGGCAAATGCCACATTATAAAGAGATGCTTTATTCCCTCAGCCTTTTCATCAACGTCACCCAAACCAAACTCAAAATAGTTCCCTTTGTTATTCCCCAGGCTCGTGACTGACCCCAAACCACAGCCTACACTTCTAACCCTGACCGTAATGCAGAAGACAAGTCTGTCCCTCATCTCACTTCAGTCTGCCAGCCTCTTCATTACAAACCTAGTTTCAATATTATCAAAGATAGACACAAAAAGCTGGAGTAACTCAGCGGGACAGGCAGCATCTCTGGAGAGAAGGAATGGGTGACGTTTCACCCATTCCTTGGGCAGGGAGATTGCAACCTTCACGTGGTCCGCCCTGTTTCGACGAATGCAATCAACCCGGCGTGCACAATCAAATATGATCAAACAGAACAAGTTGTCTTTAGGCTGTGCACGCCATACGCAAGAAGAAGAAGACCCATTCCTTCTCTCCAGAGATGATGCCTGTCCCGCTGAGTTACTCCAGCTTTTTGTGTCTATCTTTGGTTTAAACCAGCATCTGCAGTTCCTTCCTGCACATTCAATACTATCAATATTGGCAATATGTTTCAATCCAAAAGGGATGAATAGCAACATGTCGTTAATGTTTCTGCTCCATTTTCTATCACAGTTCTGTTGTGATTGTGTTGTGCTGCTGTAAGTAAGAATGTTATTGTTCTATCTGGGACACATCACAATAAAACACTCTTGAATCTTGACTCGTTTAATAATGTTGTAAACATCATGGTCAGATTTTATATTTCAACTTAATTTGCTAGGTTTTGTATATATTGATTGATTGATTGTTAGATACAGCATGGAAACAGGCCCTTCGGCCAACCAAGTCCATGCCAACCATCGAGGCAATTTACAGAGGGGCCGATTAACCTACAAACCCGCACGTCTTCGGGATGTGTGAGGAAACCGGAGCACCCGGAGAAAACCCACGCGGTCACAGGGAGAACATGCAAACTCCACACAGACAGCAACCGAGCTCAGGATTGAACCCAGGTCTCTGGTGCTTTTTTTAGTTTTAATTTGTTTAGTGTTCACAACTGTTTTCCAGTTTTATTTGATAAGTTTACCAAGTCCGTGGAAGTAGATTGTTAGCATTAAAAACATCATCTTTCTTAAACCTGTTGCCATGTCGACAGGCCATGAATTCTTGAAATCCTCATTTTTTTGGTGATCCACTAAACGCTGCTGATTAATTTATCTTGTTGAATGTAAATAAAAATATCTCTAGCCTTTGTCATCATCCTGAGAGCTTGCTTGCCCTTCAAAAAATGGTGTGTTCTGCATCTCATTCTCCATTGTGGTTCCCAGTAAGGTTTGTTGTAACAAACAGCAGATGGGATTTAGTTTCCCAGTTGTAACGTTGTGGTTGTGTCAGTTATAGTGGTCGACAGGACATGATGGCAACAGCCTATCAATTCTCCCTCTGCCCGGCAGTGTTGACACACACACACACACACACACACACACACACACACACACACACACACACACACGGGGAGTGCTGGCCATGGACGTTGCTCAGGGACAACGGCATGTTGGTTCAGGCTGAAGGCTAGAACTGGACGTGCCCCTCAATGCAAACTCTCAGCCACTCAGGCAACATGACCTTCAGCCCGAGGGCAGTGAACCCGTGGAGTTCTTTGCCTCAGAAGGCTGTAGAGGCCAAGTCAGTGGGAATTTTTAAGGCAGAGATAGATAGATTCCTGTTTGGGTCAGGCATCATGATCAGTATGGGATATGGGGAGAAGGCAGGAGAATGGGGTTAGGAGGGAGAGATAGATCAGCCATGATTGAATGGCGGAGTAGACTTGATGGGCCGAATGGCCTAATTCTACTCCTATTCCTTATGACCTTTTGAGCCTACCAGACAGACATAGAACCTAAGACTTTACAATGACTGGGTTGCAGTTACATCCACTTTGCATCTATAATAAGTTATCAAATCTCCATTCGACTCCACCATCTCTTTCCGCTGGTGCTGCCTGACCTGTTGAGTGTTTCCAGCATTTCCTGTTTTCATTTCAGATTTCCAACATCTGCTGCATTCTTGATTTTCATTCAACAAACTCTTGTGGGCTCAATAGAACATCTACAGAGAAGTGAAGAGTTTAGAACTGTCATGTTATGTTCACTAATGTTAGTTATTTTACATAAACAAAGAATGTAAAACGGTACAACTTAGGAACAGGCCCTTCGGCCCACAATGTCCGTGCCGAACATGGTGTCAAGTTAAACTAATCTCCTCTGCCTGCACATGATCCATATCCCTCCATTCCCTGCATATCCACGTGCCTGTCTAAAAGCCTCCTGAAACCCACTGTGATATCTGCCCCCATCACCATCCCTGGCAGTGCATTCCAGAACTTTTCCACCGTGCTGGCACGCGCCCGCGCGGCGATAACGACCGCCGCCGCCATGTTCTGGAACTTCAAGGAGCTCAGCGGAGCGAGCAGCGCGACCTGAGCAGCAGTTTAAAACCGCTAAGTGACAAATTTAAAGAAGTGAAACTTAAGAAGCCAAGAAGTACAGAACACATAACAGGGGTGACATCACTCGCAGTGCGAGCAGAGGCAGGCAGATCCATTGTGACGTCATCAACAACACCATCTCATTTATTTTCCGTTATTTGAAATTTGTGAACATTTTCATAAATAACTCAAGAAATAATGCATGAAATGTTCAGATAAGGTGATTTTTGACATCACGGCGTAAGTCTCTGTCGGAATATGTAAACATGTCACCGTTAGCGCGTCGTGTTTTCGAGGAGACGTGAAACGCACACGAACATCACACACACAAATACACACACATCCAAGATCAGAGTTTGATAAGTATAAACTGCTAACGTTTCCAAAAGAGAAAGCAAGAGTTTGTGCGCGCATTGATGAAAACACAGCAGGGTAAATTAAAATGAAGAAGAACGATTAAAAATGTTAATAGAAATGTTAAATGGTATCATCTCACTGGAGGCAAGTGGTTTGCAACTGCAATTCAATTCCTAATTAAAGCAATGACTGGTATTTACTGTGCAACATGCTTGTTTGTGTAGATGGGCCCTCTCCTTCTCCCCCTCCTTCCCTCTCTCTCCCTCTCCTCCCTCTCTCCCTCCCTCCCTTCCTCCCTTCCTCCTTCTCCTCCTCCCTCCCTCCCTCCCTCCCTTCCTCCTTCTCTCCTTCTCCCTCTCATTCTCTCCCTCCCTCCCTCCCTCCCTCCCTCTCTCTCCTTCTCTCCTTCTCTCTCCCTCTCTCCCTCCCTTCCTCCCTCCCTCCCTCCTTCTCCCTCCCTCCCTCTCTCCCTCCCTCTCTCTCCTTCTCTCTCTCCCTTCCTCCCTCTCCCTCTCCCTCTCTCTCCCTCTCTCCCCCTCCCCTCTCCCTCTCTCTCCCTCCCTCCCTTCCTCTCTCTCCCTCCCTCCCTTCCTCTCTCTCCCTCCCTCCCTCCCTCTCTCCCTCTCCCACTCTCTCCCTCTCCCTCATCTCTCTCCCTCTCTCTCCCACACTCACCATTTTCCTGCCGTATTTAGTTTGTGAAATGTTATTTCCACATGACGCCACTGACAAACATATTCTCAGCTTTCCTGTGTGTGTGCGTGCGCGTGCGTGTGCGTGTGTGTGTATGTGTGCATGTGTGTGCGTGTGTGCGTGTGTGTGTGTGTGCGTGCGTGTGCGTGTGTGTGTGTGTGTGTGTGCGTGCGTGTGTGTGCGTGTGTGTGTGTGCGTGCATGTGTGTGCGCGTGTGTGTGTGTGCGTGCGTGCGTGTGTGCGTGCGTGTGTGTGTGCGTGTGTGCGTGCGTGCGTGCGTGCGTGTGTGTGTGCGTGCGTGTGTGTGCGTGCGTGTGTGTGTGTGTGCGTGTGTGTGTGCGTGTGTGTGTGTGCGTGCGTGTGTGCGTGCGTGTGTGTGTGCGTGTGTGTGTGCGTGCGTGCGTGCATGTGCGTGTGCATGTGCGTGCGTGTGTGCGTGTGTGTGTGCGTGTGTGTGCGTGCGTGCGTGTATGTGTGAGTGCGTGTGCGTGCGTGTGTGCGTGCGTGTGCGTGCGTGCGTGCGTGTGCGTGCGTGCGTGTGTGTGTGTGCGTGCGTGTGTGTGTGTGTGTGTGCGTGTGTGTGTGTGTGTGTGTGTGTGCGTGCGTGTGTGTGCGTGCGTGTGTCTGTGCAATCTGCATTTGTACAAACTGGTCGTTTAGAACGTATTAAAGGTTATTTTCTACAATTTCTGACATGGGTCAAATGATGGCGAGAGGGAGAGGCGATGTTGCAGAGCATTAAACACAGGCAGGATAAATAATGATTTATGACACTCTATAATGAATAGTGAATATATGTAAACCAAAATTATATCCATTATTATTCTGACCATGTGCATTATATTTTGGACCAGATTGGTTCATTTTTGTCACAGCAGATGAAACAGCTGAAAGTGAGAGTCAGTGTTGACTGTTTCTGCAGAGTGCAATGCTTTCCCTCACCCTAGTGAGTGTCTGTCTTCTAGGATCCATGCAGAGAGGATCTAATTACAGTAGTAGTAGGTAATTACACATCTGCATCTAAACAAGCCCTTCTGTGTGGAGAAGGGAAGTTAGTCATTGTGGAATGATCACACAGTAATAGACTACGAATCTTTTCAACATATTTGCATTTGTAAATTTGTTGTTATTTGTACCTGGAGGCGATGGCGTTTTGTACGAGTTCGGTTTTGAACTCGATAATTACCAGTCACGCAACAAAAGTCAGAGACACTTTACTCCTGGATCTGCAACTGGATCTGTTGCTGAAACATAAGTTGTATCTTGAAACTTACAAAATTCTTAAGGGGTTGGACAGGCTAGATGCAGGAAGGTTGTTCCCGATGTTGGGGAAGTCCAGAACAAGGGGTCACAGTTTAAGGATAAGGGGGAAATCTTTTAGGACCGAGATGAGGAAAACATTTTTCACACAGAGAGTGGTGAATCTCTGGAAATCTCTGCCACAGAAGGTAGTTGAGGCCAGTTCATTGGCTATATTTAAGAGGGAGTTAGATGTGGCCCTTGTGGCTAAAGGGATCAGGGGGTATGGAGAGAAGGCAGGTACAGGATACTGAGTTGGATGATCAGCCATGATCATATCAAATGGCGGTGCAGGCTCGAAGGGCCAAATGGCCTACTCCTGCACCTATTGTCTATGTTTCTATGTTCTGGACAATTAAAAGCAAATGAATGTCGCAGCAGCTGAGTGCTGGAGCTGATAGCTTCTTACAGTCAGAACGGCTTCTTTAAAATTCTCCTCTCTAATAAATGAAAATGATTTTCTTTGCTTGAATGAAATGCTGTCAGTCAAATGAGTCCAACCTCCAGTGAAACTGAACCATCTGGCTAAGCCTGGTCCTGCTGAGTATCAGATGCAGAAGATTCGTACACAATTTGCCACTCTGCAGTTTTGGGAAGATTATGTGGGGAGTGGGTGGAGGAAAGACAATTATTAATACATGTCAGAGTAATATCTTCCTTTAGGTGATGCCTCACATGGTAACATTGCAGGAAGCTGTGTTATCTCAGAGTACAGGTCACCTGAGCATGACCTTGTTTTGGAGAAATTTGCACAAAGAAATGAACAAACTGAACAGAAACAATATTCTTGCAACAAAGCTAGTCTGTGTATCTTAAATATTTCTGCCAGCTACTGCCATCTTATATCGGGCCATGACTCTGTTCAACATACAATGTAATTCAGGCAAGATTTCAATACAGCATATTAGTACTTACTGCATAATAGAATCAACGGCAGAATCAAATAACAAATACAATACAAACGTCTGCACAGAGATGCTGGTGGATCACCTCGATCTTCTTGTCGAGTCCACACACAAGATTAGAAGTTGTCCAGCCAGAGCTGCAGGTACACAAAAATGCTGGAGAAACTCAGCGGGTGCAGCAGCATCTATGGAGTGAAGGAAATGGGCAACGTTGCCTATTTCCCAAGGGTTTCGCCCCGAAACGTTGCCTATTTCCTTCGCTCCATAGATGCTGCTGCACCCGCTGAGTTTCTCCAGCATTTTTGTCTACCGTCGATTTTCCAGCATCTGCAGTTCCTTCTTAAACACTTCTCGGCATCTGCGTACAATGGTGTCTGTCTTGTCGCTTCTTGTGCGTGGTGGTGGAAAGATTGGTGGAAACACGGGCCGCGATCGACGTGGACACTCTTTCCTTGACCCCGATCATCTCAATGCCACCGATTATCTCAGATAATCCACTGTGGCTCTGCACACAGGAAAGTCAGGACTTTCATATGAAGAAAGACTGGATAGACTCGGCTTGTACTTGCTAGGATTTAGAAGATTGAGGGGGGATCTTATAGAAACTTACAAAATTCTTAAGGGGTTGGACAGGCTAGATGCAGGAAGATTATTCCCGATGTTGGGGAAGTCCAGAACAAGGGGTCACAGTTTAAGGATAAAGAGGAAATCCTTTAGGACCGAGATGAGAAAAACATTTTTCACACAGAGAGTGGTGAATCTCTGGAATTCTCTGCCACAGAAGGTAGTTGAGGCCAGTTCATTGGCTATATTTAAGAGGGAGTTAGATGTGGCCCTTGTGGCCCCTGTATGGAGAGAAGGCAGGTACAGGATACTGAGTTGGATGATCAGCCATGATCATATTGAATGGCGGTGCAGGCTCGAAGGGCCAAATGGCCTACTCCCGCACCTATTTTCTATGTTTCTATGTTTCTATGCCTGGTAGTTGGCACCAATCATGTACTCTCCCACGTGAGATTGCTTGCTGAGTTAAGGGAACTTCCTAGCATGAGAAATCCCGTAAGGCCTGTGTAAACTCTTCAATCTAGCAGAACAACAGACAATGGTTTGGAAAGGGTTGGTACCAATAGGTTCCCAGCTGGGAATGGAGAGTGTAGATGTAGGGGGTTGTCCCAGGAGATGGAGCTGCCATGATGAACTGAGATGTGGAGGACTTCTTTCCCCAGAGGCTGGCAAATCATGTCACGCTGAACGTGGACAAGACATGGCCAGTAAAGTGGGCATAAGGTACAAGATCATATTCAGCCATGGACCAGGCTTGAAATCATCTTCTTTGAGGACTATCGGACACTGGCTACATTGCTGCCTGACACCATCCAGCAGGTTAGTTGCGGGAAATAACACTTTTTATAACATTGTCAGACTGTCGGGGAGAGGTCTGTTCTATCATTTTACCTGGGTAAACCAAGCATTTCACTGAAGATAGACACACAATGCTGGAGTAACTCAGCAGGACAGGCATCATCTCTGGAGAGAAGGAATGGGTGACGTTTCGGGTCGAGACCCTTCCTCAGACTATCCAGAGATGCTGCCTGTCCCGCTGAGTTACTCCAGCCTTTTGTGTCTGTTGTCGGTGTAAACCAGCGTCTGCAGTTCCTTCTCACACAAAGCATTTCACTGTACCTCGGTTCATGTGAGAATAAGGTATGATTGATGGGTGAAACACGGCCCAGGGACATGGTCCAGGCAATATCATCCAGCCCGATTGTAGCGAGAGTCGCCATCATTCACCCACGCACCACCCCACCCAGAACCTGCATCACATGCGGAGAGTTAATATGCGAGCAGACATATTACAAATCATGAAACAAGGTTTTTGTGTAATTTGTTGAATCGGCCAACAATAACAGCAGTGCTCAGTATACAATATTACCATCAATATTCATCTTTATCTTGGACCTGATTGAAAATGAATGAAGATCAGATTTTTCTGCATCTGACCCATGCACAAAATTTATAACAAAGAATCCTTCCGTTATATTAAATCCATTTGTTTTATTCTTCCTTATAGCTACAGACGGAGCACTGCTAGAACGATCCGCTGGTCACAATAGCAACGCTAGATAACCGGATAACTAGCAACAAAAACAAATTACATTTTACTTCATAAAACCTTTGCCGTTTAGTTTAGTTTAGTGATACAGACAGCATGGAAACAGACCCTTCGGCCCACCATGTTCTATGTTATCCCACTTTCCCATCCACTCCCTACACACTAGAGGGCAATTTACAGAGGGGCCGATTAACCTACAAACCCGCACGTCTCTGGGATGTGGGAGGAAGCCGGAGCACCCGGAGGAAACCCACGCGGGTCACGGGGAGAACGTGCAAACTCCACACAGACAGCAGCCGAGGTCGGGATCGAACCAGGGTTTCTGACGCTGTGAACCAGTGTCTCTGCAAAAAGCTTTGTACAAGCTGAGGAGAGTTTGATTGCAGATACTGACCCAGTGCAACAGCAGCTAAAGGCTGAAGTCTGAAGAAGGGTCTCGACCCGAAACATCACCCATTCCTTCTCTCCAGAGATGCTGCCTGTCCCGCTGAGTTACTCCAGCATTGTGTGACTATCTTCGACGTAAACCAGCATCTGCAGTTCTTTCCTACACGTTCAGATACAGGCTTTGGTTGAACATAGATGTGGAAGGTTGGGGTTAAAGGGACAGACAGCGCGTGTACCCTCACTACTGCATTAACCCGCGTACTACAGACAGACTCCCGTTAGATTCTGCTGCAGCCATCATCCACTGAAGAACCAACTTCATCTGATGTGTTCCTGGCACCATGACACCAAGGGGCATGTTTGTCTGGGAAGGAGTTAAAACGCCTTGTTTTCTTCACTTACTCAAAATAACTAACTATTCACTTATTAATACTGTGGTTTCCAATATGTTTGTCCATCATTCGAACATTGGAAATCTTAATCTTAGAAATCTGGTCAACTGTGTAACATTAGTAATATCGGCCCCAGTGTTTTAAAGTAACGTGGAAAGCATCCGTGGCATATCCTATGTTTTTTTAAAGCAATTATTGGAATAATGAAATCCTTATGGAACCACCAATCATGTGGTGTGGGATAATTATCGGTAAACCATACAAATTATGCTTTTATTATACAAAGAACGCATTTGTGTGGAAAATATTGTTTTTGAGCTTAAATCAATTCAATTAATGTCTGGCTAATATGTTTTATATTATAATATTACGCTTATCAAATTCTGTAAGGATCCACATTTTGATTGGAGATCAGATTGCGCCTTCTCCTTCCTGAGATTGTTTTTGAATGATCTGCAGGGACAGTGTTTACCAACAGAGTTTCATCTGCAAGGATTCCCTGGTTGTGTTGGAGGAACACAGAGCAGTGTGCCTGTTAATAAGGGTATACATCATGAGACTGACTATTTCTGCCCTTGTCTATGACACTCTCAGTAGCTTACCATTGTCCCGTGAATATGAACTCATCATTTAATTACAGACTGAGAGACTGCCTTCCCTTTCAACTTGTAAGTTGGGTTAGTTAAACTCCTTGCAACCCTGCAGCCAATGACACTGTGATAGCCATTGCTACTCCACTTGTGAAAAATCGTTTAACCGACTCTGTTTTAATCTGCCTATAATAACCTGATGATTACAACTATAGATCTGCTGATACTGATGAATACGATACGGAATATCACCAGGACAAGCATGTCCCCTCACGCACTGCTCAACAAAATGACTGCTTAGTTACATCGTGAACTAGGAAGACATTTCTCCCTAAAGCTGGCCGTTTATTTCATTTGTTGGATACAATAAGAAGCCAAATGAAGAGCTGGAGATTTGTTACAATTCCTGGTACAGTCCAGTTATTTCCAGCTGACATTACAGAATCTGTTTTTTACCCAACTAATTGCCTGGAAGGTACCTGCAGAGCAGATCACAAAATTCAAGTCTAGTTTGTGAACCTCTACCCAGTTTAGTGAAACTAAAAGCAGAATTTGTACCAGGGGACTGAAAAGTGGTATTTATTCAATGCACTGTGACATCGACAACCGCCGTGGAATGTCTGCAAACATAGAATTCGGCTCAAAATGTAGGAGTGTCAAGTTTTGTTTTATATTTTAACTTTAATTTTTGCAATTTAAATCTATAGAAAACAAAATGTAAGCTAATCATCCCTACATTTCAGATGTTCCCATTCTATCATGCCATGCCCAATTAACACACAGTCTCTCTGTCACAATGCACCAGTTGTCTATAATGACATTCAGCAAGACATGATATTGAGGACTGATTCTTAAACACACAAAGACTAGGTACGTTCTCACACACTAGACCTGGGCTACATATGTATTTGTTTGCATATTATATTTGCAGAGTAACTTAAAAAAATATAAGTACGTCTGTGCATAAATGTAGGAGCATGAATGAAGAAAGATATATAATATTTACTATAGGGTGAAGACACATTTACGTCTGCTGCTATGCATCTGTCTACAACATATATACAATGAAGCTATTCTTTAGACGTTTCTGCTACCAACTAAATGGCAAACCTCATTAGTCTGCTTGCAACGTTCTCAATAAAATATCACGCTGAGATCAAAGAATTCAAACCATGTGTTGCTGTGAGTGGAATATTTAGGGAAGTCACATCATTAGTTTAAAGGGGGCCAGTTTTGATTTTAATATTGCTAAATAATTACCTCAATATGTGCTTGATCTCAATCACAAGCATTAGGCCGATACAGTGGAGGCACCGGAAGTTTTCACAATGAATTCCACATAGACTGGGGAAGGGGGTGTGGTGGGGGGGGGAGAAAGTTAATAGAGAGAAATGGGAAGGGGGTGGGGGGGGGGGGGAGAGAGTTAACAGAGAGAAATGGGAAGGGGGTGGGGGGGGGGGGAGAAAGTTAATAGAGAGAAATGGGAAGGGGATGGGGGGGGAGAGAAAGTTAATAGAGAGAAATGGGAAGGGGGTGGGGGGGGAGAGAGAGTTAACAGAGAGAAATGGGAAGGGGGTGGGTGGGGGGGGGGAGAGAGTTAACAGAGTGAAATGGGAAGGGGGTGGGGGGGGGAGAGTTAATAGAGAGAAATGGGAAGGGGATGGGGGGGGAGAGAGTTAACAGAGAGAAATGGGAAGGGGGTGGGGGGGGGGAGAGAGAGTTAACAGAGAGAAATGGGAAGGGGGTGGGGGGGGGGGGGGGGTTACACAAGAAACTGATGCATCGTCTTGTACTGAAATTCTACTTTCTTGACTTCAACTCTCTTGTCACAATAACCCTTCACGGAAGTCTGATTGGGATGGGGATTATCACAGTGTCACCAAATTCACTTTTCATTAGACTGTTCCTCTCTGTTAGGCTAGCCAAGTAGAAGAACTCAAACACATGGGCAAATTAAATCGACATCCAAACTCCTCCAATATACAAAGCAATTTAAATGATATTCATTAGAGCGATGACAAGGTCTGATGAGGCTTTCAAGAGCAGAGTCCTTCAGCTTTCGCAGAGACTCCGTTTCATGACCATTGAGGCGTAACCAAGGCGACTGCACCTTCAGGAAAGCTGACAAGGTTTTTGCTGACATACCTTCTTGCCCTGCACCCAATACTCACCCACAGATTTCAACCAAATCCGAGCGCCCTGCTCCTGCCAAAAGCTTCAGGCTGGAATATAAAGGCCACCTCATTGTAACAATACCATGTATATTAACCTAGCACAGGAGGAGCTTCAGACATGTGCCTCGCTCTAGATGACATATAGTTTAATCCGACTTAACATGGCTGTGCTCTGAACTATTGAAAAGCATTTATCTTGTTTGCAATAACATTTGAATCGCTGGGAAGTGATTTTTATTTTATTTGCAAATTTTGTGGGATCAACGTTTAACCTTATTGTCAGATTTAATTACAGCAGTTGGTGTCAATAAGAGTTTTTTTAAAATAAAACTAGAAAGATAAATAATCAAAGTGTGAATTTAAATTGTAAAGGTGATATATTTGCAAGATATATATATTTCCCCCCCAGAAAATGGCCCAATCTGCCAGTGCATGCGACCATTCTGACCTGCAGTCTTCGACAGTTGGCAATAGTCATAGTATTAAATAATGAAATGTCAAGAGTCAGGCCCACCCTGCCGTGTACGTGGTGAGTGCACGGTTTAGTATCTGTTGACAATGTACTAATCAAAGATCACGGAGCGCTCTAATCATTGCACTCACTCTAGCCAGGACGGTGAAGTATCACTTGTGTGAAGTACTGCTACTCCTGTACAATCACCCCGTCTGAAAAAATGTATCCAGCTTGTAGCCGCTGACAATGGGAGACGGTAATCTCGCTTCATAGTTTAAATGTCATTTCAGCGACGAATGCCCCGGTCAGGAAGCGGCTGGGAACACATACATACATACCCTGACCCGCGGTCCCAGGGGACACATACATACATACAGACCCTGACCCCGAGCCCCAGGGGACACATACATACCCTGACCTCGAGCCCCAGGGGACACGGTATTACCAGGGTGTTTAGTTAAACAGATTTATCCAAACCCACATATCTCCCCCGAGGAGAGAGAATGGTCAACATTTATATTGACTGATGGATGAGTATCAGCGCAGATGGTGAAAACACGGGTTACACCAGCACCCACACACACACACACACACACCCACACTCACACTCACACTCATTCACACACACACACACACACACACCCACTCACACACACACCCACACACACACTCTCACACACACACACACACATACACACACACCCACACACTCATTCACACACACTCGCACACTAGCACACACTCTCACACACCCACACACACTCACTCACACACACTCACTCTCACTAACACGCACTCACAAACACACACATACACGCACAGGCACGCACAAACACTCACGCACACACCCACTCAGACTTACATGCACTCTCACAAGCTTACACACTCACAATAACACACACACTCACTTACACGCACACTCGCATGCACAAACTCACACAAACTCACACACACTCACAAACACACACACAAACTCACACACACACTCACAAACACACACACAAACACACACACACACTCACAAACACACTCACAAACACACACACAAACTCACACACACACTCTCACACTCACATACAGTCACACACTCACTCACACTTACACTCACACACTCACTTCTCTCATGTACCCAGAATAAGAGGTGGCCTCCAGTACAGGGCTGATAATTGGACCTACAATGCCCTTCCAATCCATTGTTGTCTTTGCCAGATAGATATCCCACATGAATCACTGCCGCCCGACACAATGCCCACCTGATATTCACCGTTCAGCATGTGCTGAGTGTGCAAGTGTAAGGTGAGTGCACAAGTGTGAATGTGGGGTCGATGTACAACGACAGACGTGTCTCTGCACCGACTGGACATTTCCCTGGAGTTTCAAATCCAGCCGTTTAATGAAAACCCCTTCATTTATGCCCCCACCCCCCCCCATGTTACTCTGCAGTCATTAACAGACGATGCAGGAGATAAATATCTCTGAGCTTGCAGAGTCCGGCCGCTCTTAGCACCAGGTCACCTGGTCGCAGTAAGACCTGTAAATGATCTCATTGTGTCACCCGCCCCCCCCCCCCCCCCCCCCCACCCACTGGTCAAATGCTACAGAGCCGGCTCGATGAGGAGAGGGCTGGAGAACTACAGCGCATCGGTAGGAACATTGACTTCTCTAACTTCAAGTAACCTTGCTTTCCCTCTCTCTCCATCCCCTCCCCATTCCTAGTTCTCCCACCAGTCTCACTGTCTCCAACTACATTCTATCTCTGCTTTGTTCTTGCCTTCTCCCAGCTAACACTGATCGAAGTTACATTTCCCTTGATCTCCATTCCCCCAGTCCTGTTTTTACACCTTGCACTTCCTTATCTATGTGTCTCCCACTACCCTGACATCGGTCTGAAGATGGGTCTCGACCCAAAACGTCACCCATTCCTTCTCTCCAGAGATGCTGCCTGACCCACTGAGTTACTCCAGCACTCTGTGAAACGTCACCTATCCATGTTCTCCAGAGATGCTGCCTGACCCGCTGAGTTACTCCAGCACTCTGTGAAACGTCACCTATCCATGTTCTCCACAGATGCTGCCTGACCCACTGAGTTACTCCAGCACTCTGTGAAACGTCACCTATCCATGTTCTCCACAGATGCTGCCTGACCCACTGAGTTATGGTGCAGCAGCATCTATGGAGCTAAGGAAATAGGCAACGTTTCGAGCCGAACCCCTTCTGGAAATAGGCAACGTTTCGGGCCGAAACCCTTCTGGGTTTCGGCCCGAAACGTTGCCTATTTCCTTAGCTCCATAGATGCTGCTGCACCCGCTGAGTTACTCCAGCACTCTGTGAAACGTCACCTATCCATTTTCTCCACAGATGCTGCCTGACCCGCTGAGTTACTCCAGCACTCTGTGAAACGTCACCTATCCATGTTCTCCACAGATGCTGCCTGACCTGCTGAGTTACTCCAGCACTTTGTGTATCTTTGACACACATATATATTAACAGACACACACACACACACAGAATGGAGGGCGGTAGCAATGATCACCACACTCTACCAGGCTGTGGATCTCTGACGTTGGTTTTTGCAACATGTATATTTTATTGAATCCTCTTACATTCATACACTGTTTTTGCTGCAGTGGTCCAGGGTGTTTTTGTACAATAATCGATTATGTTAACATATAAAATATTTTTTCAGTAGAAAAGATGTTGACATTGTAACAAAATTTAAATAAACATTCTTAAGGAAATGAAGAAGACGATGTTGACTTTACATGGAATTGGAGTTGCAACTAGTTTCTGTATTTAATATTCATCATATTGATGGCAGGCACCACTCCTCATTTACATGGTTAGGAATGAGGCTCAGAATCTTAGAAATTGTCATTAAATTCTCAAATATATAAAACAACCAGAGTTTGCCTCCTGACATGTACAGCATACATATGCACAGTATGTACATCCTTTGTGGGGAAGGTGGCAATTACAAATCTATCCAAAGTCCAGCACTACAAAGTAGGATTGTAGGTTAAAGCTGGGTGTACAAGTTGTCCAGTATACATATATATAACGCTTCTGGTGAAGAGGAGATGGGCAAGATGTCAGAGAGACCTCACTGTGTCTTGAGCAGCACAGGTCACCTACAAATGGTGGGGGGGGGGGGCGGGGGGGACATTTGCTAAACGCAATCGTGAAGATTCAATTGGCTTCATGGTTTTTTAAACAAGTGACACTTGTTGGTGTCAGGGTGAGACTCGCTGGGAATGGATGTCTGTCTGAAGATGATGGTCTATTCCTAAATGTGGCCCTCTGTCACCCGGAGCTGGTGTCGTGCTTGCATGAGGGAGAGGGAGAGAGTGAGAGGGGGAGGGGGAGAGGGAGAGGGAGGGAGAGGGAGAGGGAGAGGGAGAGGGGGGGAGGGGGGGGGGAGAGGGGGAGAGGGAGAGGGAGAGGGAGGGAGAGGGAGAGGGAGAGGGGGGGAGAGGGAGAGGGAGAGGGAGAGGGGGAGAGGGGGGGGGGGGGGAGAGGAGGAGAGGGGTTGACAGGGACAAAGTTGGGATAATTGGAAGGTCTGTTATACAGGACTTCAAATATGATTACAAAAGCTGAGGCTTCATGCACAGATGTTGGTAATTGTGTTTGATGGTGGTCACTAATCCTTTATTAAGTCTTCCTTTGGTTTACAATGACCAGTGGTCATAGCTGGGACTATATATGTTCCCTGGCGGCTGGTCTCTGCCTAGTCTCCCTCTGCAGAGAGTTGTGTGAATGGTGTTGGTTTCTCATTGTCAGGTGCGATCCCAGCTCCATTGAAGATTTCCACAGGTGTGGAGCTGGGAACGCCGTGTGGTGCCATAAAGTAGGCAGATTGCACATTGTTCACAAGAGTTATGTCTAGACACCGTACAGACGGGACGGCTGGAAGATGGGGGAAGGTGGGAAGTGGCGGGGTCACAGACAGGTCTGGGAATTAAGGCCTTGGGAAAGGTGCTAACCCAGACCGCGTCTCTCCGTAAGTGCTGCGGTCACCATGGATCTTACAGTCTAACTCAGAGCAAAACTGTGGGCGGGCAGGGCAGTAAACCGGCTCAAACTCCAGCTGGGGACTTGCAACACCTCCAGCACCAATGTGCTCCACACCTGTACCTGGGAATTAGACTGGATTGGGGGGGGTGGGGGGAAACTCAAAACCATTGCAAAATGTTTTAATGGGGAGGAGAAAAAAGTTGTGTGAGTGGCAATGACAGCGTTCACTTCCAGTAACTAAAGTAGGGCTCAGAGTGCATTGCAGGTACGCCTGCGTCACAGATACACCTGCGTCACAGGTACACCTGCGTCACAGATACACCTGCGTCACAGATACACCTGCGTCACAGATACACCTGCGTCACAGATACACCTGCGTCACAGGTACGCCTGCGTCACAGGTACGCCTGCATCACATATACACCTGCGTCACAGGTACGCCTGCGTCACAGGTACACCTGCGTCACAGGTACGCCTGCGTCACAGGTACGCCTGCGTCACAGGTACGCCTGCGTCACAGATACACCTGCGTCACAGATACACCTGCGTCACAGGTACGCCTGCGTCACAGATACACCTGCGTCACAGGTACACCTGCATCACAGATACACCTGCGTCACAGGTACGCCTGCGTCACAGGTACACCTGCATCACATATACACCTGCGTCACAGGTACGCCTGCGTCACAGGTACGCCTGCGTCACAGGTACGCCTGCGCCACAGGTACGCCTGCGCCACAGGTACGCCTGCGCCACAGGTACGCCTGCGCCACAGGTACGCCTGCGCCACAGGTACGCCTGCGTCACAGGTACGCCTGCGTCACAGGTACGCCTGCGTCACAGATACGCCTGCGTCACAGGTACACCTGGGTGGGCCGGAAGTTATGGGTTCCCTTTCATTGGGCAAAATATAAAGATGCATCGGGGGGGGGGGGGGGGGGGATAATTAGGCAGGCCAGAAGTCACCAATCAAAGGCATTCTACACATGATGGTCATTAACATAACCAGTGGATGTCGTGTGGTCATAAATAAATCAGAGGTTGCGTCACCAAATGCCTTGTTACATTTGTAGCAGGATGGGCAAGAATAAATCTGTAGCAGGGTTTTGTACATTACTGTTGAAGGGATACATACAAGTTGGTGGCTTTTTCATTTTCTAATGTTATTAACCCTTTGAGCAGCGCTTGTGTTGTTTGTGGAATGTGGTGAGTTAATTCCCATTAAATAAAACGTGGGAGAATAATGGCCTGTCATGTTGTGAGCATGGGGGGGGGGGGCAGAATTAAGACCAGTGCAGGTCAGTGCTGGTTTTATTCAACATCGGCCTTCAATCAGTGGTTAAGAAAAATTAAGAACAAAGCCAAGAGTTGTGAATCTGTGGAATGCTCTACCACAAAAGGCAGTGGAGGCCAATTTCCTGGATGTTTTTTTAAGAGAGAGTTAGATTTAGCTCTTAGGTCTAACGGAATCAAGGGATATGGGGAGAAAGTAGGAATGGGGTACTGATTGGGGATGATCAGCCATGATCGTATTGAATGGCGGTGCTAGTTCGAAGGGCCGAATGGCCTACTCCTGCACCTTTTGTCTATATTTCGAATTAGTTTTTGCAAAGTAATGCCAAAGAACTTGAGCAGTGCTCAGAGGGTTAAAGGCTGAGAGATAGCAGCACTGTGGCATGTGAGAGTGCAGCGGGCTGAGGATTAAATGTTGAACTAAATTGTCCATTACACATGCAGCTTAATGCATCTGAGCAGCGCCCAGCAACAAAACCCAATTTACACAAATTTCCAAACACTTACCATTTTTTACCCCCTTGTAATCAGCCGGTAACAACAGCCGATCACGTGCTTCCATTAAACACTGTACAGTTTTATATAAAACGGTTCAAGTTAAGAGTGCTACTCTGCAATAATTCATGTGCCGTGTCGTTACAGGAGCGTTAAGGCTTCGTTTCAGAGAGAGATAGAGAGATAGAGAGAGGGGGGGAGAGATAGTTGTCCTCAGAGCGGTGGGGTGGCTAAAGTGAAGGAAGGCTACGGTTTCTCCAGCTCTGTCACATACATCAGATGGTCCTCTGGAGATTTGCCGTGTGTTTTACTCAGATGCAGTTTGACAGCGTGCTTACTGCCGAAGGTCCTGTTACACAACTTACACTGGAAGCTGACACCCACTCCCTCCTCGTCATGCGAGGGGTGCAATGCTGCCTTGTCACAGGGCAGTTTGGTGTGTGTAATCTGGCTGCCCAGCTGTTCACTCGAGAGTCTGGATAGGTCCCGTAACCTGAAGCCTAAGTGCGATTCTAAGTGGCTGATGTAGGTGGACGGAGTTCTGATCTGCGAAGCGCAGTCGTTACAAAAAAACACGGGGTGTCCGGAGTCGAGGTTTTTGAGGAATTTAGTTCCACCTGTCCTTCGTAGCTGGTACTTGACATTGGCCAGCCAGTGGCTGATTGTGGTCATAGACAGGCCGGTGAAGCGGGAGATGTGCAACCGCTCCTGTGGACTCAGGTCAGACATGATGAATTTGCCGTCGGATGTCTGCCGGAGACTGGCCGCAAACTGCGCCTGGAGGATGAGCAGATGCTGCGGGTTCCAGTTGGACTGTCGCCCCTTGCGCTTCTGGGCCGGAGAGATGTCCTCGTTGTCCTCCACCGTGCTGCCCTCCACCTCCGACCTGTCCGAGCCGCTGGTGGGAGTGGAAGACTTGGACGTGTGGCTGCCCGTCAGGTTCTTCAGCATGTCCGAGATATCCGACAGGGCATTCTCACGGAGCGGCGAGCTGGACATGAACGACACGACCGCCGCCGACGTGGTCTTGGCCGTGGTGGTCAAGGTGCATGTGGAAGATGTGGAAGACGGAGACACACACGACAACCCCAGCAGCGAGCCGCCTTTGTCCGTCTTGGCCTTGGTCAGGTCGATGGGCTGGTCACTGCTGGTGTGGTGGTAGAAGTAGCGGTCAGCAGCTTCGGCTTTCTTGGCCGGGGCCAGGGGCGAGGCCAGAGCCGCCTTGTCCGCCAGGCTGTTGCTCATCTTGTACAACATGCTCATGGGGTCAAGGCTGGGCAGGGCCGGCTTGGCTGCCTTACCCAGGTGGACATTCATCACCGACTGTAGGGCGCTGAGTGGGTTGATGAAGGGTTGTTCGGGTGGGTGGTCAGTGATAATGGCCGTGCTGCTACACATTGGCTTCAAGGTGTCGCTGCCATTCTCCACCTGCTCCACGGATGGGCTCTCTCTCACACTCTGCTTCGGCCCAACAGCAAGACTGTCGTGGCCATGAGGCCCAGGCTCTGTGGAAGCCTCGCTCTTGGTTTCTCCCACCTCGCTGTGGCAGGGGCTGGACTCCCCCCGCTTGGGCCGGCATGCTTTAGCCTCCGGCTCCTTCACCCTCTCCTCGCTTTTGCTCACCTTCTTCACCAGCTTCTCCATGGCGTGGAAGTTGTTTTTGGGCAGAGGGGAGTTCTGGCTGTTGGGGGGAGAGACCAGGGGCTGGCTCTTTGGGGACACCACGCCGTCCAAGGTGGTGTAGGTGGATTTCAGCTGCGTGTGCTTGGTCGAGGGGCTATAGGGCAGCTTCATGATGCCAGGCAGCTGATAGGCAGCGTGGATACTGGGGTAGCCACTCCAGCTGGGGGTCCCATTCTGGGCTTTATTTATGGCCGACGTCACCGTGTTCTCCAGAGACTTCAGGATGTCCAGGCCGCCTCTGGGGTTGTCCTCCAGGTCCTGCTCAGTCAGGTACTGGTACTTGGAGGAGATGTCGTACTTCTCCTCATTGCCGCACGCTTTCACCTTCTCCTTTGCCCTCTGGTCGGAGTCCTGGCTGTCAGAGTCCTTGTCCGCTTCCCTCTTGAGGTCGAGGTTGAGTTTGGGCGAGGCGTTGCCGGGGGTTGGCATGGAGGCGGTGAAGGCGCTGGCTGCCAGGGGCACGGACTGCACCTTGTCCTCCAGAAGGGAGGTCACGGCGGGTGTGGGGGTGGGGGGCGCCTCCACCATCTGCTTGCCCTTCTTGATGGCAGAGTTGGTGACCTTGACGAAGTGTCCGGTCACCATCATGTGGGCGGTCAGTTCCTGCAACGTGTCGTGTGAGGACCCGCACTCCATGCACTTGAGGATCTGGGACTTCCTCGCCTCGAACTGCCAGGCATAGCTGGCGCCGTTCTGGTGGCCGTAGCGGTTATTTGGGGTGACATAAGGGTTAGCCGACTTGTGCAGTGGGTCAGCAATGTCCGACAGGGTGGTGGTGTTGGCCGTGCCGCCCGTGGAGTCTGGGGAACTGGGCAGCTCCAGATCCAGCGCTAGCCTCTTCCTGCTGGAGGGCAGGATCTTGGCCGAGATGGTGGTCAGCGGCTCCTTCAGAGGCACTTTCTGATAGTGTTTGGTTTTGATCATGTGCACACTCAGATCCTGCAGCGACTCGAACGAATGTCCGCAGTACATGCACTTGAGGACCTTCTGGGCATCCTCCTTGCCTTCCATTTCCAACAGCGAGCGTTTGCGGGGCTTGGACCACTTCCTGGGGTTGTTGTTGCCTGTCTCGTTGTTCTCGTCCCGGTAATGTCCCGTCTCGTTCATGTGCACCGTGAGATCCACCAGCGTGTCGTAGGCAGCGCTGCAATCCTTACATCGGAACTTGCTGGCCCCGCTGAAGATGGAACCATACAGCTTGCTACTCTGGCGGTACAACTGTACTGTGCTGAACAGCCCAGGCTCCTGTAGGAAGCGGCTCTGGGACACTTGTTGTAATGTCTTGGACATGGCAGACTGGTGCCAGTCAAAGCTGTTACTCTCACAGCTACTGCCACCGCTGCTGCTACTGCTGCTGCTGCTGCCGCCGTTAGTCAGCGGCTGTCCGGGTTGGCTCAGTCCCAGGCTCAGTGAGGACCAGTAGGAGTTGGACAAGATGTTGTTGTAGATGACCTTCATCTGCTCCAGGCTGTCCTGCACTCCCCCCTCCTCCACTGCCCCGACACCCTCTTTACTCTCCTCCTCGTTCTTCACCGAGTGGCTCTCAAAGTCGCCCAGCCGGTCGCTGCTCTCGCTGGCATGTGACGTGCTGTCCACCTCCTGGCCGGAGAACTCTGCTGTCGGAGAGTCGTGGAAGGTCGTAGCTTCCTTGCTGAACTCCTGCTCGTCGCATGCATACTGGCAGTTGCTGTCTCCGTCCGCACCAGACTCGCTGGCCTCAGTCTCCTCGTCATCCAGCGCTGCCGCCTTCAACTCGTCTGGGACGTAGGCTGCGGGTGAGAGAGAGGGAGGGAGAGGGAGAGGGAGATAGAGAGAGAGGAGAGAGAAGAGAGAGAGAAAGAAAGAGAGAGAGACAGAGACACAGATAGAGAGAGAGAGAGAGAGAGAGAGAGAGAGAGAGAGAGAGAGAGAGAGAGAGAGAGAGAGAGAGAGAGAGAGAGGAGAGATTGAGTGCGAACGACGAGGAGAGAGAGAGGGCTTAGGTCGAAACGAGAGAGAGGAGAGTGGAGACGAGAGAGAGAGATAGGAGAGAGAGAGAGAGAGAGAGAGAGGGAGAGAGAGAGAGAGGGATGGAGGGAGAGAGAGAGAGACAGACAGAGAGACAGACACAGAGAGAGGTAGAGAGAGAGAGAGAGAGAGGGAGAAAGAGAGAGAGGAGAGAGAAGAGAGAAAGGAAGAGAGAGTGAGAGAGACAGAGAAAGAGAAAGAGAGAGACAGAGAGAAAGAAAGAAAGAGAGAGAGACAGAGACACAGATAGAGAGAGAGACACAGAGAGAGAGAGAGACAGACAGAGAGAGAGAAAGAGAGAGAGACACAGACAGAGAGAGAGACAGACAGAGAGAGAGAAAGAGAGGGTGAGAGAGGGAGAGAAAGAGAGGAAGAGAGAGAGAGAGAGAGAGAGAGAGAGAGACAGACAGAGAGAGGGAAAGAGAGGGAAAGAGAGGGTGAGAGAGAGAGAGAGAGAGGGAGAGAAAGAGAGGGAGAGAAAGAGAGGGAGAGAGAGAGGAGATTGACGTTAATTGCTGCTTGCCAGGTTGGAGATTAAACGCGGCAACAACATCACAACCGCCAACATCTGCTGCAAAGTTAGACACTAAAATGTCGCGTTTCTTGGGTGCACGAAATCCTCTCCTCAAACGCGATTTCCCACCTTACCCTTGTCAAGGGGCAGCGGCTTGAGGAGTGAATGTGAAGGGAATGAAGCCGCTTGTGGGGGTGGCATTAAATGACATGTATCAGCTCCACAGACAGCGAGCGGTTCCTGTCTGTCAATGAACAAGTCCCGTGCCGCCTCCCTCGCCCCTACATTTCCAAAGCCGAGACACTCACTATTTAAATGTTATAACCATTCTAGATTTCTGCCTCTCACTCTTGAGTCAGCTCCAGCTACCGCAGTTAAAACCGAGCTTGAATTATCTGCGCTGATTGTCAGGGAGACAGGGCTGCAGATTTCAAATCGGTGAAGAATTACAGGATTATATATCAATGTTTTGCCAATCTCGACTTCAGAACCAGCCTACTAGGGAAGAAGAGATACACACTGACTAATCACTGTTAGGTACAGGTTTGTGGAAGAATGTTCCGTTCGACCCACTGACATTTAAGCGAGCATCATTTTAATCACCTTGTCAAAACACTGAGATGCACGCATGCCTGAATATGTCAGAAATGGGTGTAGAAAAATAAAAACCTTTGACAAAATATGACAATAACAAGATTGCCAAGTTTTGGGATAAGATTTGATGTTTTCATGCTGCAGTACCACTCTTTGAATACATTTATAAGACGCTGCTGAAAACTCACGAGAGGGAGTGAGGTGTGTGTAAATGTGCCGTGGTTGGAGTTGTCACACCAAACCAAAACTATCCGCCACCGAAAATCAAAATCACTCGCTGTAAAAACTCATTCCCGTTCCATCATTAGTCGGGGAACATCAAACTCCAAACGGCTGCAGTTTCCCTGGCGAAAGATGTTTGGAGCAAGAGGAAGGGGCTCGGATGTGAATGTCCGGGCCAACAAATGATGTCATCATCCAATGTACAGCAGCACAAGCAGCATGCATGAGAAGAGCGATCAGATTCAGGCAACAAATCACACACTACCCACACACACACACACACACACACATTGGAAATGCACCATTTTATCCTTGCCGTTTTGCAATATTTTTCCCATTACATCGCAACAAGTCAGAGGTCTGATCATCACCGAGGGGTTCACTCACTCACCCACTCACTCATCCACTCACCCACTCACTCACCCACTCACTCACTCACCCACTCACTCACCCACTCACCCACTCACTCACCCACTCACCCACTCACTCACCCACTCACTCACTCACCCACCCACTCACCCACTCACCCACCCACTCACCCACCCACTCACCCACTCACCGACACCCACTCACCGACACCCAGTCACCCACTCACTCACTCACTCACTGACTCACCGACACCCACTCACCCACTCACTCACCCACTCACCCACTCACTCACCCACTCACTCACCCACTCACTCACCCACTCACCCACTCACTCACTCACTGCTGGCTGGGTGGGTTAACCTGCATGCGTCAACAACGGGCAGCCTGCACACCCGGGTCATCACAGGATTGACTAACTCAAGCTACAGCGAGTATCTCTCCCAGCGAGGATTGTCTGTTAGTGGGAAGCAGCCCCAATGATGAGGTGGGAGTGTTCCCTTCTCCCCACGATGTCTGAACCAGCACAGGAAATGCAATGCCACACACACACACACACACACACACACACACACACACACACACACACACACACAGACACAGACACAGACACAGACACAGACACAGACACACACACACACACACACACACACACACACACACACACACACACACACAGACAATGACACAGACACAGACACAGACACAGACACAGACACAGACACAGACACAGACACAGACACACACACACACACACACACACACACACACACACACACACACAGACACACACACACACACACACACCACACACCACACCCCCCGGAACACAGGAGGTACATGGCAATGCGCTTCAGCTACACATGAATGAAAGCGAATCTACTGCTAAAGAGTAACAATCCAAGCTCGCTCTGAAAGATTCAACAGCAAGTAGGTCCAAACCATCTCAACGTTTACAAAAGGAGACACAGAGTGCTGGAGTAACTCAGCGGGCCAGGCAGCATCTGTGGAGAACATGGATAGGTGACGTTTCACAGAGTGCTGGAGTAACTCAGCGGGTCAGGCAGCATCTGTGGAGAACATGGATAGGTGATGGTTTGGGTTTGGACCCTTGTTCAGACTTGAAGAAGACTGTTTCTACAAGAAAAACCACCTAGATTAATTTGTAATGGGCTTGTCTGTGCCACAGGGAGTGGTCCAAGCCAGGTCTTCGGCTAGTGAGTTAGTGGTCAGCGGTTGTCCCCTCAGTACACAAGCACCACTCTGTGTCCAGTGCTGATAGTTTCATTCAGTTTAGTCTATTGTCACGTGTATCGAGGTACAGTGAACAGCTGTTTGTTGCATATTAACCAGTCAGTGGAAAGACAACACATGATTACAATCAACTGGAGTAACTCAGCGGGACAGGCAGCATCTCTAGAGAGAAGGAATGGGTGACATTTCAGGTCGAGACCCTTCTTTAGACTGAGAGCCAGGGAAGAGGGAAAGGATCTGGGAATTCTAGTCTACGATTCATTGTCTAGATAGGCCGCAACTCCTTAATTTCCGATTCAAAGACAGAAATTGTATCATGATGTAAAGGGTTTCATAGAGACATAGCAAATAGGTGCAGGAGTAGGCCATTCAGCCATTCGAGCCAGCACCACCATCCAAAATCAGTACCCCATTCCTGCTTTCTCCCCATATCCCTTGATTCCATTAGCGCTAAAAGCTAAATTTGCCCAGACTCTCAATTTTTACGCCGGGTCTCGTCCCAAAATGTGACCCATTCCTTTTCTCCAGAGATGCTGCCTGACCCGCTGAGTTACTCCAGCATTTAAGTGTCGATCTACGGTTTAAACCAGCGCCTGCCGTTCCCTCCTACACACAATTACTATCAATCCCTCCGTGGTGTACAGATACAGGATCTAGATATTCCAGTCCGCCACTCATTGTCCAGAGAGGTCTCCACTCCTCCGTTTCCAAGGCAGAAATGATATCATCAATGCGAAGGCCCACCTAGGGTTGATATCCACAGTGAGGCGCATTGTAGATTATCCCTTGTACAGTTCAACAATTTACCATCCTCAATCAAGATATCTTACTGTACTGATGGTCATGGAAGAATGCCTCTGCATTGAGGAAGTACAGTGCAAAGTGAACGACCACTTTGCTGCCTTCCACCGCCTTCCCTCTGCAAAGTACAACCACCAAGCTCCGTTCAGTCGGACCCAGCAGAAGACAACAAGAGCGGCAAGTTCCAGTGAAGACACAAGCTACTGCAGATGCTGCAAACCTGAGCAAAACACACAACTCTGGAGCAACTCAGTTGGTCAGGAAGCATCTGTGGAAAGAACGGAATCTGAAAGAAGATCTCGACCCAAAACAGAGTCATAGGTTCATAAGGCTATAAGTGATAGGAGCAGAATTAGGCCATTCGACCCATCAAGTCTACTCCGCCATTCAATCATGGCTGATCTATCTCTCCCTCCATTCTCCTGCCTTCTCCCCATAACCCCTGACAGCCGTACTAATCAGAAATCTATCTTTGCCTTAAAAAACATCCACTGACTTGGCTTCCACAGCTTTCTGTGGCAAATAATTCCACAGATCCAGCACCCTGTGACTAAAGACATAGAAACATAGAAAATAGGTGCAGGAGTAGAGGCCATTCGGCCCTTCGAGCCAGCACCGCCATTCAATATGATCATGGCTGATCATCCAACTCAATATCCTGTACCTGCCTTCTCTCCATACCCCCTGATCTCTTTAGCCACAAAGGCCACATCTAACTCCCTCTTAAATATAGCCAATGAACTGGCCTCAACTACCTTCTGTGGCAGAGAATTCCAGAGACATTTCTCATCTCCTTCCTAAAAGATTGTCCTTTAATTCTGTCCAATTTAATTCCCCATAGATGCTGCCTGACTCACTGAGTTCCTCCAGCACTTTCAGTCTATCATATCCATCAATATCCATATCGTTTACTGTCACAGGAGAAGCTTCAGCTGATGAAAGTAAGGCAGCAGGGGCCAGTTAACGGAGGAGAGTCTGTAAGGGTAGCTTCCAACAGTGGGGGTTTTAGTTTTAAAATGTTGATGCTCATTAATAGGATAACGGCAAGAGCTTGAATGGTGGTTTGATACTGGGAAACACCATGATTGTACCAAGGATGGCAGGGATGGATCAATAGTCTAGTCCATGGATCAATAGTCCATGGATCAATAGTCTAGTCAATGGATCAATAGTGCATGGATCAGTAATCGATGGATATTTCTAAAGCAGAGATAGATAGATTCTTGATTAGTGCGGGTGTCAGGGGTTATGCAGAGAAGACAGGAGAATGGGTTAGGAGGGAAAGATAGATCAGCCATGATTGAATAGCATAGACTAGATGGGCCGAATGGCCTAATTCTGCTCCTCCCACGTGTGTCCTTATGACATGCCTACCCACAGTGATGTGCTGCACACATCAGGTGCGGGGAACTTAGCTCAGGTGCTGGGAGAACGAGCAGCCTTGTCCCCATCCACCTTCACTGTAAACCAGGGCTTGCTCACATACAACTGTCCAAGGGGTTGTACACTTCCCATTTTAGACGGTTAAAATCGCAACGTGCCTGAGGGGATAATGTCCCAGAGCCTCTCGCTGGGCTATAGCCCGAAACTTCTCATCACATACGAGTTGTGAAAGCAGTGTGAATATGTCAATTTTATTGTCTAATAAATTACTACACACTTCAAATTTCACTACAATTTATCTCCTTCTTTAGAATTATGAATGAAACATATCTATTAAACCATCATAGGGGGTTTGTAAAAGCTTTTTGAATTCTGCTGCTGCAGGAGATAAACAGTGATATATTGGTCTTAGTGAGATGCTGGTGATGATACACAGTGTTTGGGTCCTGAGGCCGAGTTGCACAAGTGGCTCCGTAGCTGCAATGCTGCAGAGATGCATGCCCATGGTTGGCAGAAACATGTCCGGTAGTGAACATGCTGGAATGCAGACTGCAGCTCACTGAGAGATCCGTGCAAGAGCCAAGTGTCGGACACTTGGCTGCCCAGACCATGAGCAGCCAAGTGTGTACGAAGGAACTGCAGATGCTGGTTTAAACCGAAGATAGACCCAATAAGCTGCAGTAACTCAGCAGGTCAGGCAGCATCTCTGGGAGAGAAGGAATGGGTGATGTTTCAGGTCGACATGCTGCCTGACCCGCTGAGTTATTCCAGCCAGGGCCGGCCTTAAGCTGATGGACCGATTGCTCCCAATTGGGCCCCGCGCCTAAGGGGGGGCCCGCGCTAGAGTAATCCAAAGCTCCACTCTAGGATCTTTGGAGTAACCTACTCTCGACTCGGGTAGATCTACCCCGGGTGGAGGGGGGAGAGAGGGGTGATCCTGCCGCTCCAGTCGCCGTGCTTCACGCACACAGCCCCGGCTCCTCCCCTGTCTCTCCCCGGGGAGACGCGGTGAACAATACAGCAAGGGCCGGGCCGGGCGTTGGAGCAACGTTTACTTCCTCCCTCCCTTCTCTCCTTCCTCCCTTCTCTCCTTCCCTCCTTTCCCTACTTCCCTCACTCCCTTCTCTCCTTCCTCCCTTCTCTCCTTCCCTCCCACACACACACACACTCACACACACAACTAAGTTAGGATGGGGCTGAAGCCCAAAATTTAACGCTTGGACTGGTTATTCGCCAAGTTATTGGTTTTCCAGGATCTAGTTAATTACATTTTTTTTTTTCATTTCACAGTCGCTAAAACAAGTGATATTGTAACTATGTACTTTTCAGAGGTGATCTACACATTTTGTTTGTTACCTGTAGGCTTACATCTATGCAATTTTATATTAAAATGTAGCTTAGATCTGTTTGGTCCATTAACTCGCAGGCACTTTTTAAGCGCACATTTTGATTACTTTCCATTCTACCATAGAGATATAACCATATAACAATAACCATATAACAATTACAGCACGGAAACAGGCCAACTCGGCCCTTCTAGTCGGTGCCGAACACTTACTCTCACCTAGTCCCATCTACCTGCACTCAGACCATAACCCTCCATTCCTTTCCCGTCCATATACCTATCCAATTTATTTTTAAATGATAAAATCGAACCTGCCTCCACCACTTCCACTGGAAGCTCATTCCACACAACTACCACTCTCTGAGTAAAGAAGTTCCCCCTCAAGTTACCCCTAAACTTCTGTCCCTTAATTCTCAAGTCATGTCCTCTTGTTTGAATCTTCCCTACTCTCAATGAAAAAAGCTTATTCACGTCAACTCTGTCTATCCCTCTCATCATTTTAAAGACCTCTGTCAAGTCCCCCCTTAACCTTCTGCGCTCCAAAGAATAAAGACCTAACTTGTTCAAGATAGTAAAGTCTATAATAGACTTTATTTGTATTTCTATGATTCTACAGACCTTGGCTGGGAACCTGTGTCTCACCAACATTGTTCCCAATTGGGCCCCGCACCTCCTAAGGCCGGCCCTGACTCCAGCTTGTTGTGCCTATCTACCTTGTAATGCAGAGCAGTCTGGGGCACATTGATGAGACAGCTGCAGCCTTGTAATGGGTCTTGGTGGATCTCAGGATGGTCTCCTCTCGTCTTATCGCAGTGTGTAACCCTTTGCTAACCGGGTCCCTGCCTCTCGCCTCAATCCCTGCACATTTATATATATTCCTCAACGGGAAAAAAGTCCCAGAGATAAATCTGCATGTTGCCCGCTGAAAATACACACACCCAAAAATCAGTGAGCAATGGCAGAATATTTCCCACTGCCCACCAAGTAAAAATAATATTTCATAAACCCATCGTCAATAACATGTTGCCGCGGTGATCCGGAGATTAAATAGTTTTTATGATATTTATTGAGCCTCATGAGAGAGAAAAAACATTCTACGCTTCCAGCCTGGAGTAAGATTTGACTTTCCCAACAAAATCCCATGTAAATCTGAGTGGAGGAGCATTAGTACGGGCTGTCTCCCCTTGTACAGGATGCTCACATCCACCGGCTCCACATGTTTGGTGCGTACACAGATCTCGAGGAACAAAAGAGAGGGACTCTTCTATCTCTAATGGTCTAAATCATTTTGTTGAATCAAGCGTGGAATCAAATATTTTACTCCGTAGAATTCTGCTTTTCACGATTGACAAACTAATCACTGGGTTGCTAGGATACAGAAATACTGAATACCATTGTCATGGTTAAAAATTAGTATGATTATTGAGTTAGCATATTTTTACATAACCCATAACATTTTTTCTAAGTGTGGAAAATAAAACTACATACCATATCTAATGATAGAAACTGCAGCCTAATTTGTTTTTTTCTCTGTTTCATTCGAGAAGCTAACGTCCACAAACCAAACCGAGTGATGTTGCCACCATGCCGTGGAGGCGTTAAACCCGTAGTCCACAGGGTGTTAATAATGAAGTGCAACGGCCCCACAAGGACCCAGAGGTTTCAGGCCCTTCCTTGATCCAACTCGCCAGCTCTGGTCCCTTTAACCGAATGGAGCGGCACAAACATTTGTTATTCCCAATCAGGTCAGCCGACGGCCATGTGGTCACCCAGAGAGTTGTGAATCTCTGCCACAGAAGGCAGTGGAGGCCGACTCATTGGGTGTTTCCGAGAGAGAGTTGGATTTAGCTCTTGGGGCTAACGGAATCAAGGGTTATGGGGAGAAAGCAGGAACGGGGTACTGATTCGGCATATTCAGCCATGATCATATTGAATGGCAGTGCTGTCTCAAAGGACCGAATGGCCTACTCCTGCACCCATTGTCTATGTTTCTGTGTCTAGTCGTGCTTTGAGGATCTGCCTTGACCCGCGGCAAGACCAACTTGGGAAGGGTTTGCACAATTTTTAAACCTGACGGGGTTAAAATGAATTGTTTAAGAAGGAACTGCAGATGCTGGAAAATGGAAGGTAGACAAAAATGCTGGAGAAACTCAGCGGGTGAGGCAGCATCTATGGAGCGAAGGAATAGGTGACGTTTCGGGTCGAGACCCTTCTTCAGACTGATGAAGGGATAGGTGACGTTTCGGGTCGAGACCCGGAAGGGTCTCGACCCGAAACGTTACCTATTCCTTCGCTCCATAGATGCTGGAGAAACTCAGCGGGTGAGGCAGCATCTATGGAGCGAAGGAAATATGCAACGTTTCGGGTCGAGACCCTTCTTCAGAAATGAAGCCAGTTTGCCGAGCCTGACACAGCTGGCGATGGAGCATGTGGTACATTCCTGCCTCTCACCTTTGCGAGGTCAAATTGTGAAAGACTTCTACACTGCACCATACCAGTTCATGGACTGCTGCAACATCTGCTCCGGGGCCTTGAATGCAACTGATGACAAATAAAATATCCCCCTGACATTATGTAGACTCCAATGATGTAATGAATTGGACTGCATCGTACAACTGCTTCAGAAATATGAACGCAAGCTGCATAAACCCCTCAGTGTAGGAAGGAACTGCAGATGCTGGTTTAAGCCGAAGATAGGCACAAAGTGCTGGAGTAACTCAGTGGGACAGGCAGCATCTCTGGAGAGAAGGAATGCATGAAGTTTCGGGTCGAGACCCTTCTTCAGACTGCATCACCCCTCTCCTCTCCTCTATTCAGCAGACTAGAGAACAGGCCTGACTTCTCCTTGACTTGAATTTAATGGGGTCACATCACGCATCAATTCCAGGGACTCGAGCCTCTTACCGCAGTATTTGTCAGGTGTCATCTTCCTCATTACCATCACTAAGTCTTCAGTTCCTCTCCCTGCCGCAGACTGGGCCCAGTCTGGTGTGGTCGTATCTAGAGGGATTGGTCAAGGGCATGCGATGGGTTGGTAGGACGCTACTGAAATGCAGGAACCGTTCCTGTGTTGGACTGTTCTAGTCATAGAGTGATACAGCATGGGAAGAGGCCCTTCAGCCCAACGTGCCCACACAGACCAACATGCCCCATCACCGACCAACATGCCCCATCTCCACTAGTTCACATCTGACTGCATTTGACCCAAATCCCTCTAAACTTACCCTATACATGTACCTGCCTCAACCACCATCTCTGACAGCTCGTTCCATATACCTACCGCCCTTTATGTAAAAACATTGCCCCTCAGGTTCCTATTAAATGTCCCCCCCCCCCCCCCACTTCTCTCACCTTAAACCAGTGGTTCTTAACCGTTTTGGCACATGTACACACATACGTGAACCAAATATTGTATGCGGTATGAATGACCCCATCATGTCCCCCGGTAAAACCCCAAACGAACCCCAGGTTAATAACCACTGCCTTAAACATCTGGTTCTTGATTCCCCACTGGGTAAAATATTGTGTGTTTACCCTAAGTATTCCCCTCATGGTCTTATACACCTCTATAGGATCGCCCCTCATCCTCCTGCGCTCCAAGGAATCAAGTCCTCGTCTGTTCAACCTCTTGTTAGACATTGTAGGTACAGGGCGGAAACAGGCCCTTCGGCCCACCGAGTCCACACCAACCAGCGATCCCTGTACACTGGTACTATCCTACACAATAGGGACAATTTACAATTTTACTGAAGCCAATTAACCTGCAAACCCGCACGTCTTTGGAGTGTGGGAGGAAGCCGAATATCTCAGAGAAAACCCACGCAGGTCACGGGGAGAACGTGCAAACTCCGTACAGACAGCACCTGTCGTCAGGATCGAGCCCGGTGCTGTAAGACAGCAACTCTACCGCTGCGCCACCTCTAACTCAGGCCCTCGAGTCCTGGCAACATCCTTGTAAATCCTCTCTGCTGCCTTCAATGAAATTGGATCAGAACTGGGGAGCAATATACCTACTCAAACTGATTGGACTAAAGTGATGGATGGAGCAGGCCAATGGTGGTGAGTGGACTGAGCCCTAGAGAGACGGGACAGTCTCATTGGGCTGCTGGCTCCATGACAACTTATGGTATTGAGATTCTTCGTGCCAGCTATAACAATGGCCCAGGCTTTGCTGCCCTGGTGTGGTCACCCATGGCAACCCTTGACCTGTATTTAGACCGACACAATCTTCATCCCGATTTTACTGCCCGAGAGTGTATGTCAGATCAGGGCCAAGACTTTGGGCAGTGGTGATGGGACATGGAGGTCACATCAGCAGCACCCGCACCCACCCCCCCACCCCCTGTCCCCCCCGTCCCCCATCAATGTCCAGGGTTGGCAATTGGCAAAACTCTCAGAGTTTATAAATCACCCTGAACTTCCAAGTAAATTTCAAAACTATCAAAAACGAAGTAAAATTGTTCAAAGTTTTCAAGCAGCAAAACGTTCAAATAAACAGCCTGAAACACTTGTTGAACGTAGACGGAGGGCGTGGCGCTGGGAACAACGGGCCCGCCGTGGGGGGGGGGGGGACCGCCATGAGGGGGGGGGGGTTGGACGGAGGGAGGGGTGGGGAGAAGAATAAGAGAGGGCCTAGTGCAGGATACTTTGTTACATTGTCAGCGCCCTTTACATGGCCACTATTTACATACCCTGGGTATGAAAGCGAAGAATTTCACCGTAAAGTATTCACATTCACATTCAATAATTGAAGCCACAGTCAAACCACAAATAACTATAAATAAAGGAACTTGTCCACTTCCTTTCCTCCTTCACACGCCAGTATTTCCACTGAACACAATGGGCTGACACATGAAGCAAGTGTGTTTCATTGTCTTATGTATCCACAATGACATTCTTACAGCAACAAAGGGGGGCCAGTGAATACAATATACATGGATAATATATAATAAATACAAATGGTTCAGGTTTATTATTGTCATGTGTACCGAGGTACAGCTTTGTGTTGCATGCTGTCCAGTTAGATCAGATAATAACCATATAACCATATAACAATTACAGCACGGAAACAGGCCATCTCGGCCCTACAAGTCCGTGCCGAACAACTTTTTACCCTTAGTCCCACCTGCCTGCACTCATACCATAACCCTCCATTCCCTTCTCATCCATATGCCTATCCAATTTATTCTTAAATGATACCAACGAACCTTCCGCCATCACTTCCACTGGAAGCTCATTCCACACCGCTACCACTCTCTGAGTAAAGAAGTTCCCCCTCATGTTACCCCTAAACTTCTGTCCCTTAATTCTGAAGTCATGTCCTCTTGTTTGAATTTTCCCTATTCTCAAAGGGAAAAGCTTGATCACATCAACTCTTTCTATCCCTCTCATCATTTTAAAGACCTCTATCAAGTCCCCCCTTAACCTTCTGCGCTCCAGAGAATAAAGACCTAACTTATTCAACCTATCTCTGTAACTTAGTTGTTGAAACCCAGGCAACATTCTAGTAAATCTCCTCTGTACTCTCTCTATTTTGTTGACATCCTTCCTATAATTGGGCGACCAAAATTGTACACCATACTCCAGATTTGGTCTCACCAATGCCTTGTACAATTTTAACATTACATCCCAGCTTCTATATTCAATGCTCTGATTTATAAAGGCTAGCATACCAAAAGCTTTCTTTACCACCCTATCTATATGAGATTCCACCTTCAAGGAACTATGTACGGTTATTCCCAGATCCCAGATAATAATATGGATACAGTCAAGTCAAATTCCAGTACAACAGGTGGAGCAAAGGGGAAGATAGATACAGAGTGCAGAATGTAGTTCTCAGCATTGCAGCGCATCAGTTCCACAGACAAAGTCCAATGTCCGCAATGGGGTAGAGGTGAATCGGACAGTACCCTAGATTATGGAAGGACCGTTCAGAAGCCTGATAAGAGAGGGGAAGAAGCTGTTCCTGAGTCTGGTGGTGCGGGCTTTGAAGCTTCTGTACCTTCTGCCGGACTGGAGCGGGGAGAAGAAGGAATGACCGGGGTAACTCAGCGGGCCAGGCAGTATCTCTGGAGGAGACAGAAGGGTCCCAACACAAAGTCGTCTATCTATGTCCTTCAGAGATGCTGCCTGCCCTGCTGAATATTCCAGCACTTTGTGTTTTTATTAGTACACAGAATGTTTGTTATCATTTTCTGAGATTGAACAAATGGTGACGCCATTATATCTTCACAGATGCCAGGAGTATAAGAAATGTTTGTTCTCTATGCTTTATATGAAAAGTCCATTTTATACATGGCAGGAACAGGCAGAGAGTCTGATGTCCACAGTCACCAGTCACTAAGAGGAGCACAAGAGGCAGGTTGGGAATTGCGAGCAGCATCTGTGGAGAGGGGACCAGCTTTGTGGGGTGAGTGTATAAGCCCATCCTTGCTGCTGCTAGACGATAGAGTCTGTTGGAGAAACGGTGATGCAAACGGAACAATTCCATCCACTCACACATAGACACAAAACGCCGGAGTAACTCAGCGGGACAGGCAGCATCTCTGGAGAGAAACAATGGGCGACGTTTCGGGTTGAGACCCTTCTTCAACAGTCTGTATCAGGGTCTCGACCCGAAACATCACCCATTCCTTCCCTCCAGAGATGCTGCCTGTCCCGCTGAGATACTCCAGCATTTTGTGTCTTATCTTTGGTTTAAACCAGCACCTGCAGTTCCTTCCCACACAAGTCCATCCACTCAATGATACAATGAGGCTTTATCACTACGTGTGCCGAGCTACGGTGAAACGCTGTGTTTTGCGTACGCCACGGTACAACCGCGTGGCACACGTCACAGAGGCGGTACACAAGTATCGCCACGCTTTGGCGCTAAACAAAATTACAAACACTCTGCTCTCTTTGGTCAAAGCCACAAGCACGGAAGAGGCACTGTACAGCAGTGTATGTCATAGCTTTCTGGCACGTGTTGTGTCGGTGTTTGCAACATCAATATCCTCTGTACACCTCCAGAAATGTTTCAGGATGCTAGCCTTGCCAATCTCCCATCTACCTCAACTGATAACTCTGCCCCTCTCATCAACAATGTTGCCTGATTAACTTCCTATATTAGATCCACTGTTTCAGGATCAGTCAACAGGCCCTTCAGCCCATCTCGTCCATGCTGACCAAGTTGGCATACTGAGCTGCTCCCATTTGCCTGCATTTGGCCCACATCCCTCTAAACCCTTCCTGTCCATATATCTGCACAAATATATCTTTTAAAAGTGATATCTGCTTCTCCACATTCTTCTGGCAGCCTGTTCCAGATAAGGACTATGATGCAAAATGATATTCTCTGCTTTATTTCAGATTTCAAGCATCTGCGTTATTTTACCATTGGATGGCTGCGATGGATCTGATCCAAGTAACTGGAATGATTGGCTCTGAGCAGAATGGCTGCCGAGGGAGGTATCAACAATGCCGTGCCGATATTTTCCTCCGATGGGAGATTTATTTTCTCCCTGGTTTTTGGATGGTCCCGTTCTTGCATCAGTTTGGGGGAAGGACACAGTGGTTACTCAGCCGCCAGCTCTAGACCCCCCGTCCCACCATCGTCCTGCCGAGCGCCCACACACCACCTCACTCCCGTCTACACCCTGTCCCACCTAAAGAACCATCTTCACCAACCAGACACTTTATAGCTGCAGTTAGACAGATTCATGACTAGTGCGGGTGTCAGGGGTTATGGGGGGAAGGCAGGAGAATGGGGTTAGGAGGGAGAGATAGATCAACCATGATAGAATGGCGGAATAGACTTGATGGGCCGAATGGCCTAATTCTGCTCCTAGAACCTATGGACGTTTCAGACTGGATAAATTACTGATACAGTTACAGAGAGGTTTCAACGTAAATCCACTTTGTTGAACAGAGAACATAGAACAGTTCATAAGGTCATAAGTGATGGGAGTACAATTAGGCCATTCGGCCCATCTTGTCTACTCTGCCATTTAATCATGGCTGATCCATCACTCCCTCCAAACCCCATTTTCCTCCCTTCTCCCCATAACCCCCGAACATGATGCCGTTAAACTAATCCCCTCTGCCTGCACGTGGTCCATATCCCTTCATTCCCTGCATATCCACGTGCCTGTCTAAACACCACTGCCTCCACCCCCACCCCTGGCACCCACCACCCTCTGTGTAAAACAAACCTACACTATACAAACCAGCCCCGTACATCTCCTTTAAGCATTGCCCATCTAACTTTCCTGTACACATCCTGATTCGTTTTGTTTTAAAACACTTTTAAACTAATTATTGATTTCATTTTCATGATTATTTAGTTTAGTTTAGAGATACTGCACAGAAACAGGCCCTTCAACCCACCGAGTCCACGCCGACCAGCACACTAACACTATCCTACACACACTAGGGACAATTTACAATTTTACTGAAGCCAATTAACCTACAAACCCGCACGTCTTTGGAATGTGGGAGGAAACCGGAGCACCCGGAGAAAACCCACGCAGGTCAGGATCGAACCCGGGTCTCTGGCGCTGTGAGGCAGCAGCTCTACCCGCTGCGCCACCGTGCCGCCCTACATAGATGATGATGTATATGTTGGGTTTACAATATCACTGAGCTACATACTCTAAACACACGCCAACATACGTCATTTGTTTAAGAAAGAACTGCAGATTCTGGAAAAGTCGCAGGTAGACAAAAATGCTGGAGAAACTCAGCGGGTGCAGCAGCATCTATGGAGCGAAGGAAATAGGCGGCTTCGGATCAAGACCCTTCAGTCTGAAGAAGGATCTCGTCCTTCGCTCCATAAATGCTGCCTCACCCGCTGAGTTTCTCCAGCATTTTTGTCAACGTCCGTGACTTTGTCACTTTTAAGGAAAGGAAGCAGAAGAGAAGGGGACAGGAAGTAAAGGTTCCTTTTGTCAAATATTATATAGTATTTAATCAGGTAAGGAAGCAGAAGAGAAGGGGACAGGAAGTAAAGGTTCCTTTTGTCAAATATTATATAGTATTTAATCAGGTGACACAGAGGTCATGACATTATTTGGATTACAATTAAGATGATGGAATAAGTGATTCATGAGCGGTTCAGGAACTTCCATCAACAAGATTGGGACCAAACGGAGCAAATGACACAATATCATATTGTTCACCAGTAACCGTTCTATTTCTAGTTTTATTTCCATTTCTGTAAGGATTAGACCTGTTGCTGCCAAGAAACATTAGTTTTATTGTTAATGCTTTGAAGCATCCATAATCATTGGGTCAAAGTATCTAAACTCTGACAGGACATTGAGTTCATAGGTACATAGACAATAGGTGCAGGAGTAGGCCATTTGGCCCTCAGAGCCAGCACCGCCATTCAATAAGATCATGGCTGATCATCCACAATCAGTACCCGTTCCTGCCTTCTCCCCATATCCCTTGATTCTGTTAGCCCTAAGAGCTCTATCTAACTCTCTCTTGAAAACCAGTGTTCTCAGTTCAGGTGGCACTGACATAACGAAGATACGTTGGAAGAAATCTTACCAGCGGAAATAATCCCTGAGTATGTGCTTGCTAAACAGTTCTAACCCCAGCAATGTGTCTGCCTTGAAAACTCATTACATTTTTGGTGCTTGTTTAAGAAATAACTGCAGATGCTAGAAAAAATCGAAGATAAACAAAAACTGCTGGAGAAACTCAGCGGGTGAGGCAGCATCTGTGGAGAGAAGGAATTGGCAACGTTTCGGGTGGAGACTGAAGGAGGGTGCTGTTCATTTATCGAGGTGTACAGAAGATAAAACACACACATTGAACATGCATGAAAACTATTAAAGGTATTACTTAGCCACTCGGGTGCGGGGGGCTTTGGTCAAAGGGGGTGCTGAGTGGCTGCAATTGTTCAAATCCCTGCACAGTTTCTCAAACAGACTCTATTGTGAAACATTAGCAAGCAGGAGCTTATACATGCACGGTCTGAAGAAGGGTCTCGACCCGAAACGTCACCCATTCCTTTTCTCTAGAGATGCTGCCTGTCCCACTGAGTTACTTCAGCTCTGTGTGTCTATCATGAGCATACACACCCTGCCCGCAGAGCTGCAAGAAACATGTACCCCAACATAATCACCGTACAGGAACACAAAACCTTTGAGGATTTGAGTCCAGGAGCAAGGAGGCCCATCTGCTGATGTACAGAGCCCCGGTGAGACCACACCTGGAGTATTGTGTGCACTTTTGGTCTCCTAATTTGAGGAAGGACATTCTTGCTATTGAGGGAGTGCAGCGTAGGTTCACCAGGTTAATTCCCGGGATGGCGGGACTGTCATATGCTGAAAGAATGGGTAGACTGGGCTTGTATTCACTGGAATTTAAAGTGGATTTGGTGTACTGATTTTACATGGCCAGCCATGATCATATTGAATGGCGGTGCTGGTTCGAAGACCCGAATAGCCTACCCCTGCACCTATTGTTCTGTTTCTAGGTAAACTTAGCCAAGTTTCAGAAGGAAATCTTTGAATACTAATTGCTGCAAGGTTCAGAATGTTCTCCCTCTACAGCTTGTTGGCTCATTATAACTCTCAGGCAGGGATTTATCAATGAAGCAATTATTTTTTTCCACATGTACCTGGGTACAGTCAAACGCTTTGTTTTTTATGCAACCCGTAAAACTTTGGCTACCAATACCATTGGCCAGTTTCTTAGGGCCATGGAGACAGCAACGTTACATTGTTAGACTTACAGAGTCCTGGCCTCAACATGCACTTGCTCACAAATGCTCCTCCTTAATTTTTATCCAAAAATAATTTATTCATTTATTTTACAAATAATATGCACAGTACAAAATAAATCAATACAAACCCACCGCCGTAATACAAGTCAAACAAATATTCTTCAACACTAAATAAACTATTATGCAGCGATATCACCATCCTTATTGACAGCGCGTAGACCTTTTCTAGTAGCACCCGGGCGCGGACGTAACCCCGGAAAAGGGGCAGGCAGCCGGCTCAGGCACAAATGATACTCCAGGGCTGGATGGACCTTCTAACCCACACAGACAACAACCTGCCCTACAGTGCCCACATGGTGCTACACCAGTGCTGAGAGGCGAGGGGGTCTCACACCCAATGTGTGTGGATTCAATCACTACCCACACCGGGTAATCATCAGGGATAGGAGCAGGATTAGGCCAATCGGCCCATCGAGTCTATTCCGACATTCAATCATGGCTGATCTATCTCTCCCTCCTAACCCCATTCTCCTGCCCTCTCCCCATAACCCCAGACACCCGTACTGATCAAGAATCTTTCTCTGCCGTAAAAATATCCACTGACTTGGCCTCCACAGCCTTCTATGGCAATTAATCCCACAGATTCACCACCCTCTGATTAAGGAAATTCCTCCTCATCTCCTTCCTAAAGGAACGCCCTTTAATTCTGAGCCTGTGGCCTCTAGTCCTAGACTCTCCCACCAGTGGAAACATCCTCCCCACATCCACTATATCCAAACCTTTCACTATTCTGTATGTTTCAATGAGGTCCCCCCTCAATCTTCTAAACTCCAGCGAGTACAGGCCCAGTGCCGTCAAACGCAGGGCATCCTCCAACCCCACCTCCCCCTCCCCCCTCATCCCACTTCCCACTTCCTTCCCCTCCCCCTCCCGCTCCCCCCCCCCCCTTTCAACCAGGAGTACTTGGAACAATCTAAATATTACCATGAGGCTGCCTTCTAAATCCTTCCTGGCCAATTAAAGTGATTCATGCTCTGGGCAGGAGTGGGGCCTTTATTAGAGGCAGGCGTTCTCAACATGGGAATGTATTTAGTAAGTGGGAATACTAACGAGGTGCAGGTGTGGTTGCTGGTGGAGCTGTCTGGAACTCAGTATTCAGACTTGCCGTGTGACGTTACAACTCCGCCAGTCTAGGTCCGTACGTCCCTCCCCGTCTCGTCCCGTTCCCCAGGTTGGGGGAGTCCAGAGCCAAGGGTCACAGTTTAAAAATAAGGGGTCGGCCATTTAGAACTGAGAAGATGAACAACCTTTCCACCCAGAGAGTTGGGAATCTGTGGAATTCTCTGCCACAGAAGGCAGTGGAGGCCAATTCACTGAATGTTTTCAAGAGAGAATTGGATGTGGCTCTTAGGGCTAAAGGAGTCAGGGGATATGGGGAGAAGGAAGGAACGGGGTACTGATTGTGGATGATCAGTCATGATCATATTGAATGGTGGTGCTGGCTGGAAGGGTCGAATGGCCTACTCCTGCACCTATGTTCTATGTTTCTAAGTCCCGTCCTGTCCACTCGGTGTAGAATTAGGTGTTGGCACAGTCTCTGCCTGGCCAGCCCCTCCAGTCAACATCTAGACAAGTGTTAACTCAGTCATTGAATTTGGGAGCAGTAATGTTTAATTATTACAATGTGACGTTGTGAGATGAGTGGGTTTGTGACTTGAGATAACGTGTGTGAGCCCAGCACGGTGAAGCCTGCCAGAGACTGTCAATTAGTCCACAATCCTGTTGACTAATGGTCTGACAAGTGGCCTTTAAAATTGTCTTTTTGGGTGGCACGGTGGCGCAGCGGTAGAGTTGCTACCTCACAGCGCCTGAGACCCGGGTTCGATCCCGACTACAGGCGCTGTCTGTACGGAGTTTGTACGTTCTCCCCGTGAATGTGTGCGTTTTCTCCGAGATCTTTGGTTTCCTCCCACACTCCAAAGACTTACAGGTTCATAGGTTAATTGGCTTAGTATAAGTGTTTTAAACAATTGATAGTGTGTGTAGGATAGTGTTAATGCACAGGGATCGCTGGTCAGTGCGGACTCGGTGGGTTGAAAGACCTGTTTCCGCGCTGTATCTCTAAACGAAACTAAACAAATGTGATTCCCATGTTACTGCATGGAGTCATAGATTGATACAGCACGGAAACAGGCCCTTCGGCCCAACCTGCCCATGCCGACCATGATGTCCCATCTGAGCTGGTCCCATCTGCTCGTGTTCCTCAAAACCTTTCCTCTACCTGTACCTGTAAATGTTGTTATAGTAGAGTCATAGTCATAGAGTGATACAGTGTGGAAACAGGCCCTTCTGCCCAACCTGCCCACACCGGCCATCATGTCCCAGCTACACTAGTCCCACCTGCCTGCGTTTGGCCCACATCCCTCCAAACCTGTCCTATCCATATACCTGTCTGTTTCTTAAATGTTGCGATAGTCCCAGCCTCAACTACCTCCTCAGGCAGCTCGTTCCATACACCCACCAACCTATGTGTGAAAATGTTACCCCTTAGATTCCTATTAAAGCGCCTGTTCCACTTAGGCGACCTTATTTGCGAGTTCAGGAGACTGCGCTCGCCACATGTGCGTAGGTGGTCTCTGGTGAATCTCCGTCATGGTCGCTCGCGAGGAGTTCCCGCACGGTGGCAACTATTCGCGGCCTCTGTATGGTCGCGCAACATTGGAGACAATCGCTAGTTTTTAAGTGGTAGTGCGGTGGTAGTGGGATGGCCATGTCGTTGTAGGTAGTCGAGGTAGCCGTAGGAAATCTCCTTCGCTGACCGGGCATTTTAATTGGCTCATTGGGGGGAAAAAATGTAAGCAGGAGTTTTCAGAACCAAGGAAAACCGACCGGTAATGTTAAATGTCGGCTAAACTTCACAGCTGTGTATCTCTGGCTTATTAACAGTTGTCTGCCTCACAGCGCCTGAGACCCGGGTTCGATCCCGACTACGGGTGCTGTCTGTATGGAGTTTGTACATTCTCCCCGTGACCGCGTTACCCCTCAGATTCCTATTAAAGGGCCTGTCCCACTTAGGCGAGCTTATTTGCGAGTTGAGGAGAATACAAAAAATGTGTCTCCACTCCTTCTCCCCCCCCCCCCCCCCCCCCCCTCCCCCTCCCCACACCTCTTTTAAATGACTTACCGTACACTGTGCTAGCCGTCTTAACCTTCCTGTTCATTACGGGCATCACCTTGGCTTTGCAACGTGTGAATTTCAGACAGCGCTTCCTCCGCTTTCCCTGGCCCCCGCCTTTGCGATGTGTGAGTGTGAGTGCGAGTGTGTGTAAGTAAGTGTGCGTGAGTGTGCGTGAGTGTGCGTGAGTGTACGTGTGAGTGTGAGTGTGCGTGTGTGTGTGTGTAAGTGCGTGTGTGTATGTGTGCGCGTGTGAGTGTGTGAGTGTGTGTGTGTGCGCGTGTGTGTGCGTATGCGTGTGCGTGCGCGTGCGCGCGCCACGCCGACGGTCGATCCAGCTCGCGGTTTTCCAGGCGAATGCCCCCGAGCTTGAAGGTCGCGGACAGCCCGCTGAAAAGTTGCATAAGTGGGACAGATCCCTTAATAAATCTTTTCCCCTTCACCTTGAACCTCTGTCCTCTGGACCTCGACTCCCCTATTCTGGGCAAGAGACTCTGTCGGGTGAAGTGACACCCACCCCCGCCCTCCCCACCACATTACTGGTTCCAAATTCAATGGACTGAGTTAACAATTGTCTAAATGGCCAGACAGAGACTGTGCCAACACCTCACTCTACACCAATGAGGGCAGGACAGGACATAGAAACAGAACATAGATGCAGGTGTAGGCCATTGTTATTAAGCAACTGAACCATCCTCTCACAAACTAGCGAGTGGTCCTGACCTCCCATCGACCTCATTGAAGACCCTCAGACTATCTTTAATCGCACTTTACTGGACTTTATTTTGCACTAAACATTATTCCCTTCATCCTGTATCTGTACACTGTGCGTGTCTTGATTGTAATCATGTATAGTCTTTCTGCTGACAAGTTAGCAAGCAACAAGAGTTTTTCACTGCACCTCAGTTACGGGTGATTTGTGGCAGACTCGGAGGGCCGAAGGGTCAGTTTCCACGCTGTATCTCTAAACTACACTAGTGAATCAGACTAAACAAGCAACTGCAGATGCAGGTTCACAAAAAAAGATACAAAGTGCTGGAGTAACTCAGCGGGTCAGGCAGCATCTGTGGAGAACATGGATAGGTGACGTTTCACAGAGTGCTGGAGTAACTCAGCGGGTGCAGCAGCATCTATGGAGCGAAGGAAATAGGCAACGTTTCGGGACGAAACCCGTAAGGGTTTCGGCCCGAAACTTTGCCTATTTCCAGAAGGATTTCGGCCCGAAATGTTGCCTATTTCCTTAGCTCCGTGGGTCAGGCAGCATCTGTGGAGAACATGGATAGGTGACGTTTCACAGAGTGCTGGAGTAACTCAGCGGGTCAGGCAGCATTTGTGGAGAACATGGAAAGGTGACGTTTTGGGTCGGGATCCTTCTTCAGACTGATTCGCTGGTATGTGCTTAAGGAAAACAAATTGCATGCCTCCTTTTATCCCCCAAAAGGATTATTAGCCTGGGCATAAAATAATATTCTTGAGTGAAAGTGAACTTTTAACACCAATACCATCCAAGATAGGATTCCATGTGGGATTGTTACTCCTTGATGGGAGATTATTATTATCCGCGCTGCTTTCTGCAGACACACCTCTGAGTTGTGACACAGTATCATGAAGGAACCCTGCTTCTGATGGGAAGTGGTTCACTACTAATCCCACCGTACTTCCCAGATGCCGGGGAATTCTATTCAAATTATTTCTCCAACCTTTTCTGCCGCACTTTTGTTGAATCCACTTCAAATTGCTGATGTTTATACGAATGGCGGCGCTGCTAACAACTTAATACTGGGGACGCCAAAATCACTGGACTGAAGACTCGAGGTAGCGATGGGCCAAGTGATAGTATTGGTCACAGGATCAATGCAGAATAGGTTGGGGGGGGGGGTGGGGGGGGAGAGGTTTCAGTTTTATAGTTTAGTTTAGAGATACAGCACAGAAATATGCCATTCGACCCACAGAATCCGCGCCGACCAGCGATCACCCCGTACACTAACGCTATCCTACACACCACGGACAATTTACAACCAATTGCCCAATAAAGCTGAGATAGACACAAAAATCTGGAGTAACTCAGCGGGTCAGGCAGCAGCTTTGGAGAAAAGGATTGAGTGACATAGAAACATAGAAACATAGAAATTAGGTGCAGGAGTAGGCCATTCGGCTCTTCGAGCCTGCACCGCCATTCAATATGATCATGGCTGATCATCCAACTCAGTATCCCGCACCTGCCTTCTCTCCATACCCTCTGATCCCCTTAGCCACAAGGGCCACATGTGACGTTTGGGGTCAAGACGAAAGGTCACACATTCCTTCTCATCACAGATGCTGCTTGACCCGCTGAGTTACTCCAGCATTGTGTGTCTCTCTTCAGTTTAAACCAGCATCTGCAGTTCCTTCCTGCACATTTAGCCTACAACCCTGTACGTCTTTGGAGTTTGGAAGGAGACTGGAGCACCCGGAGAAAACCCACGCAGGTCACGGGCAGAACATGCAAACTCCACACAGACAGCACCCGTAGTCAGGATTGAACCCGGGTCACTGGCGCTGTGAGGCAGCAGCTCTACCCGCTGCGCCACCATCACATCGAGCCTGAAGCTGCCAGCCAGCAGGTCACCAGAAGCTTCCAAACAATGACCATTCATTCACTGACATTAAACAGGTCTGATATTTCACAAACAGACATGGAGAACAACATGACAACAGTCCCATTTTGGACATTATCCAATGTTTGACTCGTAAACTAACTTAGACAATTTAGACCATTTTTCTATTTTCACCATTTTAGTTATGAAGTCATATCTATTTCGCTCTACTCAGCATCCTACAGAGTCATGGTATCTAACTCATCTAAAGCATTAGACAATGCCAATAAACGGAATCTTTGGCTGAAGTACAACAGCAACTGGATTGTTCTTGTTACAAACCTCGCGGGTTAACGACTGAGCAATGTTCCGACTCACCAGCTGCATTTTCATAAGGTCATAAGGGCCTGTCCCACGAGCATGCGACCTGCATGCGGCAAGCGCGACCAAACCGGAAGTGGGGGCCGCGCGGAGGTCGAGTGAGTGACGTGAAGTTCGAGCGAAGTCCACGGGAAGTTCGCGCGTGACGTACGGCATCGAGGCGGCTGTGGGCCGGCAGACCGTTGCCGCGCGGAATTTTTGAACGCGGTCAGTTTTCCGGAGCCCCGCGCGATGTCGGGACCAGCTCCACACAACTCCATACGGCTCCGGCGATCGAAGTGGGACCGGCCCCGCGAGGCCGTACGGCTCAAGCGACCATGTTAGGTCGCGCTTGCCGCATGCAGTCGCATGCTCGTGGGACAGGCCCTTTAAGGACCAGGAATAGAATTAGGCCATTCAGCCCATCAAGTCTACTCCTCCATTCAATCATGGCTGATCTATCTCTCCCTCCTAACCTCATTCTCCTGTCCTCTCCCCATAACCTCTGATGGAAAATATATCAATTATTTCTGTATAATCATTTCTTGCGGGTGTCAGAGGTTACGGGGAGAAGGCAGGACAATGGAGAGATATATAGGAGGGAGAGATAGATCAGCCATGGTTGAATGGTGTAGGCTTGATGGGCCGAATGGCCTAATTCTACTCCTATCACATGACCGTATGATTTGTGGATTAAATTTATTGATAATATTTTTGAAATATCCCTGCATTCTGAAGTAACAGGAGCTGTCAGCCAGGTTCATACTTAATGCACTCACTGTAAAATGTGGCCCCTGTAAGCTAATAAATGGAGTATCATCTCTTTAAGCTATTAATATATCCACAAGCTTGAAAGAAATGTATGTGGCTTTTGTGTGTTTAGTGCAACAGCCATATCCTGGCATTATTTATGTGGCCTGTACATTCCCAGCTCTCAAAGAACGTCATTTGAAATATATTGCCTTGCTCAGGAGTGGTGTATACACACACATTAAAAGCCTTTGAATCAATTGTAGCAAATGCATTAAAACTTCATTAGAAAATACAATAAAAGAAGCTTTCTGACGATCAACTCCCCGTTTTTATGAGGTGGAGTTTGCTCCTGCATGGAGAGGATCAGCTGAATGCGACAGTGTGTGTAGTAACGCTCAACATTGCGGACCATTCTGCCAACGATCTACCCTTGTAACTGTGTGGATGCTGCAGTCCTTTCTACCAAGGATCTGGCCTGTCATCGTGTGGCTTTTGTGGGTCTTTCTGCCAAGGATCTGGCCTGTACAGTTCTGGTGTCAGGGGTTATGGGGAGAACTCTCTTTGTGATTTAGTGTTTCCTCGTCTCCGTTCTAAATGGCTTACCCCTTATTCTTAAACTGTGTGGCCCCTGGTTCTGGACTCCCCCATCATCGGGAACATGTTTCCTGCCTCTAGCGTGTCCAAACCCTTAATAATCTTATATATACTTTTCCTGTATAGGAGCAGGGAGGTTCTACTGCAGTTGTACAGGGTCTTGGTGAGACCACACCTGGAGTATTGCGTACAGTTTTGGTCTCCAAATCTGAGGAAGGACATTATTGCCATAGAGGGAGTGCAGAGAAGGTTCACCAGACTGATTCCAGGGATGTCAGGGCTGTCTTATGAAGAAAGACTGGATAGACTTGGTTTATACTCTCTAGAATTTAGGAGATTGAGAGGGGATCTTATAGAAACTTACAAAATTCTTAAGGGGTTGGACAGGCTAGATGCAGGAAGATTGCTCCCGATGTTGGGGAAGTCCAGGACAAGGGGTCACAGCTTAAGGATAAGGGGGAAATCCTTTAAAACCGAGATGAGAAGAACTTTTTTCACACAGAGAGTGGTGAATCTCTGGAACTCCCTGCCACAGAGGGTAGTCGAGGCCAGTTCATTGGCTATATTTAAGAGAGAGTTAGATGTGGCCCTTGTGGCTAAAGGGATCAGGGGGTATGGAGAGAAGGCAGGTACGGGATACTGAGTTGGATGATCAGCCATGATCATATTGAATGGCGGTGCAGGCTCGAAGGGCCGAATGGCCTACTCCTGCACCTAATTTCTATGTTTCTATGTTTCTATGTTTCAATAAGATGCCCTCCCACATCCTCAAGTGCCCAGAGTGTTTTAATGTCGTGTAATGACAGCACAACAGAAGATGTTGCTGGCAGTGTGGTGGCCAGAAGTGTACACAATGCTCTAACTGTGGTTGACCCAACATTCTGTACAACCACAGTGTGATATCACAACACTAACATCTCGGCCCACACAAAATTTCGTTCAGACCGAAAGGTCTGAATGACAATAAACGAATCTAATCTAATCTAAAACACAGGCAAATGGACCAGGTGCTAATCTCACTAGGCCTCAACACATTCACTCAACTATGGACATGTATCTCCAGCTCACTCTGTATCTCAACACTACGAAGGCCCCTGTCATTGACTCCATGTCCAAGCACACCTGACCATCCCAGTTGTGTTCACTAGTCAGGATTAAATTCCATCTGCCACTGCTCTGCCCAGTTCAGTCACATCACCTCAAATTTACACACCATAGCCCCTATCGTCCCCTCAAAAGACTCAGCATTTAGTGCCCATTCAAGCTGATTCAAAGAAACATAGAAACATAGAAAATAGGTACAGGAGTAGGCCATTCGGCCCTTCGAGCCTGCACCGCCATTCAATATGATCATGGCTGATCATCCAACTCAGTATCCTGTACCTGCCTTCTCTCCATACCCCCTGATCCCTTTAGCCACAAGGGCCACATCTAACTCCCTCTTAAATATAGCCAATGAACTGGCCTCAACTACCTTCTGTGGCAGAGAATTCCAGAGATTCACCACTCTCTGTGTGAATTCACCACTCTCTGAGATTCATAAGGGCATAGGTCATACGGAATAGGAGAATTAGGCCATTTGGCCCATCAAGTCTACTCCACTATTCAATCATGGCTGATCTATCTCTGCCTCTTAACCCCATTCTCCTGCCTTATCCCCATTACCCCTGATACCCGCACTAATCAAGAATCTATCAATCTCTGCATAAAAATATCCACTGACTTATGGCCTCCACAGCCGACTGTGGCAAAGAATTCCAGATTCCCCACCACAGATCAATTGGCAATTTTACACAGTGAATGAACCTTAATTAACACCTGGTCTTAGACCTACAAATTAATTCACCTTCATTATCACCTCTTCCCCAGCCAACAATGGGCCATTGTGGGCACCAGCCTTCCTTGGTCATCTGTTGCCGTCCCGGCTATGTTCTGGCTGGCAACAGATCTGTTTCCTACATCCAGTCCCTTCCGCCTACTTCACTCCGAAGAAGGGTCCCGACCCGGAACGTCACCTACCCATGTTCTCCACAGATGCTGCCTGACCCGCTGAGTTACTCCAGCACTCTGTGAAACGTCACCTATCCATGTCTCCACAGATGCTGCCTGACCCGCTGAGTTACTCCAGCACTCTGTGAAACGTCACCTATCCATGTTCTCCACAGATGCTGCCTGACCCGCTGAGTTACTCCAGCACTCTGTGTCTATCTTCGGTGTAAACCAGCATCTGTAGTTCCTTCCTACACCGAGAACACTTATGCTGCCACACAGGGGTGGGGGAAGAGATTCAATTCCCTAAATGGTGGCCAACCAGACACACCGTGCTGGAGTGACCATGTTTGAGATGACCCCTGCGTACACGAGGTTTTACTGCTCTTCACCCTTCCCCTGGCTGGCAACTGCCAGCAGACACAAAAACCTGGAGTAACTCACTGGATCAGACTGCATCTTAGTTTAGTCGAGAGATACAGCACGGGAACAGGCCCTTCGGCCCACCGAGTCCGCACCGACCAGCGATCCCCGCATATTGACACCACCCTACACACACTAGGAACAATTTTACATTTACACCAAGCCAATTAACCTCCAAACCTGTATGTATTTGGAATGTGGGAGGAAACCAGAGATCCCGGAGAAAACCCACGCAGGTCACGGGGAGAACGTACAAACTCCGTACAGACAGCATCCGTAGTCGGGATTGAACCCGGGTCGCTGGCGCTGTGAGGCAGCAACTCTACCACTGGGCCACCGTGCTGCCCTTAGAGATAAGGAATAGATGACGTTTCGGGTCTGAAGAAGGGTCTCGACCTGAAACATCCCCCATTCCCTCTCTCCGGAGATGCTGCCTGACCCGCTGAGTTACTCCAGCATTGTGTGTCTGTCTTCAGCATATAATGGCGCTAGTTATTCTGCATCAACTCATGCGATACAGTGTTATCCTTCAGTTGCCAGGCTAGTTTTAATCACGGAAACTTAAAACATCGAAAGAGGCGATTGGGTTCAAATAGATCCAGCCAGGAAGATTCTCAGCTGAGTGTTCTATCTGGAACGTTATCACATTTCAACCTCAATCATTTAAAATTTTCCCTGAATGATGCTACAAAACCGTTAGGGTAACAAGATCAAAATAAGCCAAGAGTCCTGATCTCTGTCACAATCCGACATTCCCCATCAGACAGACACAAAATGCTGGAGTAACTCAGTGGGTCAGGCAGCATCTGTGGAGAACATGGATAGGTGACGTTTCACAGAGTGCTGGAGTAACTCAGCGGGTCAGGCAGCATCTGTGGAGAAATGGCGACGTTTCAGGTGGAGACTCTTCTTCAGACTGCCATCATTCTGAGTCTTCACTAAATAGCAGCAAGCATACTCTAGAATTCCTCTCGATTCTGCACAAAAGTGGTTCCTGATTTAATTTTATAATTTTCAAGACGGAACTGCGGATGCTGGAAAATCGAAGGTAGACAAAAGTGCTGGAGAAACTCAACGGGTGCACCTGAAGAAAGGTTTTGGCCCCGAAACGTCGCCTATTTCCTTCGCTCCATAGATGCTGCCGCACCTGCTGAGTTTTCCAGCATTGTTGTCTACTTTTAATCCCATAATTGTCTTGCTCTATTTTAAGATTGTTCTGATGTTCACAAGTGCCTCACTGAGGACCGTAACTATTGATCTTGCAGGTGCTACAGAAGTTTGAAAGCATGCACCGCCACACTCGGGAACAGTTTCTTCCCCAATCGGTCCGTCCACAAGTTTAGGTTCATTGTGGACATTGGACTTTGTCTGTGGAAGTGTCACACTCTCACCCTCTGGCCTTTCTCCCCGCACTACTTGCTTCACTTGTGTTTGGTTTGATCGTAACTCAAGTACATTATTATTTCATTCATCGGATAGCAGGAAAAAGGTTTTTCACTGTAGCTTAATACAATTGAATTGTGAAAAGGTATGCGTATGGTCGCCCGCAAAGGGCGCTTGAAGTGTTACAATGTAATCCCGTTCCAGCTCTCCCTTTGTTCCCCATCCCTCACCCCCTCTTGGTCGTTCCTCCATTGTAATAACCATGAGCCTAACGCATCAGCCCACAAGTGTGCAACACACTGGGATCCACAAGTGTGCAACACACTTCATGACACCATTTCCATATAATTCACCAGCTCACCCATATATCTTCCCAGTTTCTTCCCAGCTGTTATCAGGCAACTGAACCGCCCTACCAATAACTAGAAAGAGGTCCTGAACTACTATCTACCTCATCGTTGATTGGACTGGATGTCACCTTGCATAAACGTTATTCCCTTTATCATGTATCTGTACATTGTGGATGGCCTGATAGTGATCAAGCTGAGTCTTTCCACTGACTGGTTAGCGCGTAACAAAAGCTTTTCACTGTACCTCGGTACACGTGACAATAAAGTAAATGCCCGTACACAGAGGGGAATCGTTGTAGCGTTGAGTTGGTGTGGGGACAGTGTTTCTGGAGATCACTGGGAACCTGCAGTAAGTCCAGTATCAAGTGGGTTCCTGCAACTAACCCACCCTACACAATGGGCTTGGTGGCTCCATGGATGTGGAGAGGATGTTTCCACTGGTGGGAGAGTCTAGGACCAGAGGTCGTAGCCTCAGGATTAAAGGGCGCTCTTTTAGAAAGGAGGTGAGGAGGAGCTTCTTTAGTCAGAGGGTAGTTAATCTGTGGAACTCATTGCCACAGAGGGCTGTGGAGGCCAAGTCAGTGGATATTTTTAAGGCAGAGATAGACAGATTCTTGATTAGAACGGGTGTCAAGGGTTATGGGGAGAAGGCAGGAAAATGGGATTAGGAGGCAGAGATCAGCCATTACTGAACGGCAGTGGACTCGATGGGCCGAATGGCCTAATTCTACTCCTATAACTCAACTCTAAACTTGAACATGACCTTCAGCCACTCCATCATAGTGTTTGACCCGAACTTTATCTCCTGTTACTGATTGTGAGCCCAAGTGGTATTTAACTGTGATGCTAGCACGCACGCACACGCACGCACACGCACGCACACACACGTACATGCACACGCACGCGCACGCACGCGCATACACACACGCGCTCACACACACACGCGCACACACACGTGCACACACACACACGCGCACACACACACACGCGCACACACACACGCGCGCACACACACATGCGCGCACACACACACGCGCGCACACACACACGCGCGCGCACACACACACTCGCACACACACATACGCGCACACACACGCGCGCACACACACGCACGCACACAAGCGCACACACTCACGCGCGCACACACACACACACGCGCACACACACACGCGCACACACACACACACGCACACACACACACACACACGCACACACACACACACGCACACACACACACACACACACGCACACACACCTCCTGCTAACCCTTCATGCCAAGGTGAGTCTGAAGCAGGGTCTCGACCCGAAACGTCATCCATTCCTTCTCTCCAGAGATGCTGCCTGTCCCGCTGAGTTACTCCAGCGTTTTGTGTCTGTCTTCATGCCTGGGCTTTGTTGAATCCTGAACTGCTCACGTTCCCTGCACTGTAGCCAGCACACCTGGCCAATAGACCATAGAGTTGAAGATAGACACAAAATGCTGGAGTAACTCAGCGGGACAGGCAGCATCTCTGGAGAGAAGGAATGGGTGATGTTTCGGGTCGAGACCACAGTACAGCACACGAACAGGTGCTTCGGCCCACAATGTCTATGCTGAACGCGTTGCCAAGCTCTGCCAATGACAAGGACACAGGTTTGGAAGTGAGGTAAAGGCCTTTGTTCAGGTGCAGCCTCCGTGGGCTTTGCCATCGCTCACACTGCCTTGTGTGTCACGTGCAGCTCAGTTTTACACCTGCAGGTTTCATCAAACAAACATTCCTTGTTCGGGTTTGACTCCACAAATATCAGACCCCCCCCCCCCAAAGGCAAGTACCTTGAGCGTAGGAATCAACAAGTGGGACAGCTAGGCGGCGCCCCTTACTTGTAGGGGGCGCTCCACTGTGTGCAGCCATGTCAGCAGCGCGTCAGTTTTTCCAGCTTTTTTTTTTTTTTTAGTATGTTTTAAAGTGTGTATTTTGTGTTTCTTTGTGTGTTTTGTGTGGGGGGTGGTGTGGGGGGGTGAAGGGGAAATCGCTTCGGTCGCCTCCTCCATGGAGAGGCGACTTTTTCCAGGTCGCCTCCCCCGTGGCCTAACATCAAGGATCGGCGCGGCCTTTCCCGGAGACACGCCCGGGGCTTCAGCGGCGGGCGCAGCGTGGACTCTCGGCGTGGAGCGGGTGAACCCTCGCTGGGGCTCGCTGGAGGGGAGCGCTCCGTTTCGCTGGCCCGGGGCAGCCGGCAGCCTGAAGCCACAGCCTGCAGAGCTCCAGCTGGTGCGGCGTCTACAGCCCGGGATCTCACGTTGGGGACCCGGGGGAAGAAGCAGCCATCACTGCCGGCCCGCGGCCAACTTCTACCGCGGGGCCGGCATGGACTTACCATCACCCCTGGAGGGGAGCTTCGACCGCCGACCCTGCAGTCTACGGTGCTTCTGGCTGCGGCGGGGACTTAAATCTTGACCGCCGGTCTGCGGCCTACAACAATCTAAAGCCGCGGTCTCCGGTGAGGAAGAGCCGATCCTGGACTGACTCTGGACTCTGGTCCTGTACACGGGGGGGAAATGGAGGAGACTGCTGCTGACAACCCAAATTTCCACCAACCCTGGTTGTGTGGCAATAAATTATATCTATCTATCTATCTATCTAGAGCTGCTGCATCACAGCGTCAGAGACCCGGGTTCCATCCTGACCTTGGCTGCTTTCTGTGTGGAGTTTGCACGTTCTCTCGGTGACCGCCGGGCGTGCTCCGGTTTCGTCACACATCCCAAAGACGTGCGGGTTTGTAGGTTAATCGGCCCCTGGTGGTTAGGGAGTGAATGGGAAAGTGGGATAGCATGGAACTAGTGCGAGCGGGTGATTGATGGTCGGCATGGACTTGGTGGGCTGAAGGGCCTCTTCCTATGTTGTTAACTAAATTAAATTAAAAATTAAACAACACAAGACTCTTTTACAGGAGTCTACTGGGGTTCAGAACCAGAAGATGAATGGTAAAGTCTTCTAATATCAGCGCAAGGCTTGGTCAAAGTTGGAATAGTTGGGGAGGATCTAACAGGAGGAACTCTCGGAGTCTAATTCCCTGCAATTTAGATCATTGAGCAGAGGGTCGATCGTCAAAGTGTGAAGCGGAAATGTTACATCTGTTGAAGCCGATAACTAAACACTGTTTCATGGCTGGAACATCGAAGCGTAAAAGATGAAGGCTTAAAAAACCATACCAACGCCTTTCAGGAGTTACGTTGGGAATCAGGTCCACAAACACCAGCATTGATTCTGCACCAATGTCGATTGTTGCTGAATCCATTATTGATTTTAAATCTCACATTGTAGATCTCCCTTGACCAATGTTATTAAGTGTTGTGAGAGAATGGTAAATATATAGAATCGAGTCATAGATAGAGTCACGCATTGTGGAAACAGGCCCTTCGGCCCAACTTGCCCGTACCGACCAACAGGCCCCGTCGGCACTAGTCCAACATGCTCACACTTGGCCCATATAACTCTCAACCTTATCTACACCTTGCATGTCCAGATGTCTCTTGGATGTTATGATAGAACATGTGATGATGGATCTACAACAATCGCACTGAATGGGAGGACAGAAAGGCTCAAGAAATGAAAGACTCCTGGGCAGGTACATGGATAGGACAGGTTCAGAGGGCTTTGGGCCAAACACGGGCAAATGGCATTAGCTGGGTTGGCATGGGTGAGTTGGGCCGAAGGGCCTGTTCCTGTGCTGTGTGACTATCACTAAATGAACCAGCTGTGCGTGTGCCAATGTAGCATTAGACATGAAGCCAACCGGCAAGAAGCCAAAGATAATGCGGCTCATCTGTCTTCTGGGCTGCGGTCTTTTATCAAACCTATTTCTCCCCCCCCCCCCACATTTACCACCCCCCTCCTCCCCATCTCCATCTATCCCCCCCCCCCCCCCAGCTTTCCATTGCAGGCTTCCCTCCTTATCTCATACCTACTTCTCTCATTATCTTTTAGCCTTTGTCCTACAATCTTCCATTCAACCCCCCCTCCCCACCTGTATCCACCTATCACTTGTGTAGGAAGGAACTGCAGATGCTGGTTTGCACAGAAGATAGACACAGAGTGCTGGAGTAACTCAGCGGGTCAGGCAGCATCTGTGGAGAACATAAATGGGTGACAATATGAGGTACTGTTATGCAGCACCTCATATGAATATCGAGCGGCACGGTGGCGCAGCGGTAGAGTTGCTTCCTTACAGCGCTTGCAGCGCCAGAGACCCGGGTTCCATCCCGACTACCAGTGCTGTCTGTACAGAGTTTGCACGTTCTCCCCGAGATCTAGGTGGGTTTTCTTCGAGAACTTCGGTTTCCTCCCACAATCCAAAGACGCGCAGGTTTGTTGGTTAATTGGCTTGGTGTAAGTGTAAATTATCCCTAGTGTGTGTAGAATGTTGTTAATGTGCGGGGATCGCTGGTCGGTACGGACTCTGTGGGCCGAAGGGCCTGTTTCCACGCTGTATCTCTAAATTAAAAACAAACTAAGGGAATTGACTTCTCTAACTTCAAGTAACCCTTGCATCCCCCTCTCTCTCTCTCCATCCCTCCCCATCCTAGTTCACCCACCAGTCCGAATGTCCCTCATTTAATTTTATGCTTTCACTTTCCACCAGCTGACAATTTTTCCCCGAGCTTCCCCTGACCCTCATTATATATGCCACTCAGGAAAGAAGACGACTATTCTCTAAAATCACTTCTGTCTTGTCTTGAGGACATTAAGTCCTGGATGGCCTTAAACTTTCTGGGACTTAATGAAAAAAAGACAGAGGTGATTTTGTTTGGCCCCAATGGCTGCCGTGAACCTCCCTTTGTTGACTTGGGTCCACTGGCATTGTCCGTAAAGCCAACAGTTTTAAACCTGGGTTTTAGGATGGACGGTGATTTTAAACTAGATAAACAAATAGGCGCGGTGGTTAAGTCCAGCTTCTTTCACCTAAGGAAGCTGGCAAAGGTGAAGCCCATTCTCGAGCGGCAGCATTTTGAAACAGTAATCCATGCCTTTATTACATCTAGGCTGGATTACTGTAACGCACTCTACTCTGGAGTCGCACGAGCTTCATTGGCTCGTCTCCAGCTGGTTCAAAATGCTGCCGCTCGCCTTTTGACCGGAACTCGAAAGAGGGAGCACATTACGCCAATTTTGGCCTCCCTACACTGGCTCCCAGTGCACTTTCGAGTTCATTTTAAAATTATTTTATTTGTTTTCAAATCGTTGAATGGGCTCGCCCCGCCTTACCTCTCTGAGCTGCTCCACCTATATGCTCCTGCCTGGTGCCTCAGGTCAGCTGATCAGCTGCTCCTTGAGGTACCAAGGTCTAAGCGGAAGCTCAGAGGGGATAGAGCCTTTTCTGTTGCTGCTCCGGCACTCTGGAACACCTTGCCGCTGCACATCAGACAGGCCCCCTCACTGTCCATCTTCAAATCCTCCCTAAAAACTCATTTTTATTCTCTGGCGTTCGACACTGGCTGAGACATTGCTCCTGTTCTTAGTGCTTTTAATGTCTTTTAATTTTTACTGTTTTTTAGTCCTTCGTTTTACGGTTTTTAATAGTTTGTAATAACTTTTTGTCCATGAGTTCTCATGTACAGCACTTTGTGGCAACTGCGGTTGTTTAAAGCGCTTTATAAATAAAGTTTATTATTATTATATCTCCTTTGATGTCTCATTTTCACACCTTACACATCCTTATCTCTGTGTCTCCCTCTCCCCAAACTCTCAGTCTGAAGAAGGGTCTCGACCTGAAACATCACCCATTCCTTCTCTACAGAGATGCTGCCTGACCCGCTGAGTTACTCCAGCATTTTGTGCCTATTTTCCACCCATCACTTGTCAAGCTCGTTTCACTAGCTTCCTCCCATTGACTGCAAGCAGTTTGATAAAGGGCCCTGATCTGAAATGCCACCTGTCCACTCCCTCCACAGGTGATGCCTGACCCGCTGTTACTCCAACACTTTGTGTTTTGCTTAAGATTCCAGCATCTGCAGTTCCTTTTGTCTCTACATTATGTGTGCAGTGCATGACTCTAGGTCAACTGCATCACATACAGTCATAGAGTGATACAGTGTGGAAACAGGCCCTTCAGCCCAACTTGCCCATACTGGCCAACATGCCCCATCTACACTAGCCATAGAGTGATACAGTGTGGAAACAGGCCCTTCAGCCCAACTTGCCCACACTGGCCAACATGCCCCACCTACACTAGTCATAGAGTGATACAGTGTGGAAACAGGCCCTTCAGCCCAACCTGCCCATACTGGCCAACATGCCCCACCTACACTAGTCATAGAGTGATACAGTGTGGAAACAGGCCCTTCAGCCCAACTTGCCCACACTGGCCAACATGCCCCACCTACACTAGTCATAGAGTGATACAGTGTGGAAACAGGCCCTTCAGCCCAACCTGCCCATACTGGCCAACATGCCCCATCTACACTAGTCCCACTTGCCTGTGTATGGTCCATATCCCTCTAAACCTGTCCTGTCCATGTACCTGTCCAACAGTTTCTTAAATGATGGGATAGTCCCCACCTCAACTACCTCCTCTGGCAGCTTGTTCCATACACCTACCACCCTTTGTGTGGAAAAGTTACCCTCAGATTTCTATTAAATCTTTTCCCCTTCACCTTGAACCTATGCCCTCTGGATCTCGATTCCCCTACTCTGGGCAAGAGACTCTGTGCATCTACCCGATCTATTCCTCTCATGATTTTGTACACCTCTATAAGATCTCCCCTCATCCTGCTGCGCTCCAAGGAATAGAGACCCAGCCTACTCAACCTCTCCCTATAGCTCACACCCTCTAGTCCTAGCAACATCCTCGTGAATCTTCTCTCAACCCTTTCCAGCTTGACAATATCTTTCCTATAACACGGTGCCCAGAACTGAACACAATATTCTAAATGCGGTCTCACCAACATCTTATACAACTGCAACATGACCTCCCAACTTCTATACTCAATACTCTGACTGATGAAGGCCAATGTGCCAAAAGCCTTTTTGACCGCCTTATCTACCTGCGACTCGACCTTCAAGGAACCATGCACCTGTACTCCTAGATCCCTCTGCTCTACAACACTACCCAGAGGCCCACCATTCACTGTGTAGGTCCTGCCAGGGTTCCATGTTATTCACCCTCTTACCTTTGAGTATAGAACACTTCTGAGGTAGCTTTGAGCATGACACCAGACTGCTCAATTTGAGTGCGGTTACATTGAAGGAATTGCTTAATGATACTTTGTCTTACGCAATCACCAACTTGAAAGAACCAACACAAATGGCCAGACTGTAAAACCTGGAGACTTTGCATGGAGCAAAGGAAATTACCTCTGCTTCCCAGAATTCGCCGTAGGATATAACTCAGAGAAATCCTAAAGGATCCAGTAGACTCTTTGCAGTTTTATAAAAAAATAAATCCTAAGAAACCTATAAAATGAATCGTAAATCCTACAGAATTTTTACAATCTCGTAGCTCTTAGAAAACTCACGGGACTGAGCAGTGAAGCCTCTCTCTCTCTCTCTCTCTCACACAATTTGCTTTATTTTCATTTCCCACCTAAAAAGCTCGCTGTTCAAAATAAATAATCATGTATGTATAGATGCCACAACCTCAACTCACCTGCCATGACCCTAATATTTTATGTCAGTCTCGAAAATGTAAATTGGGACGTTGCTCCGAGTTTGTTAACTCCATTGAAATAATGATGGTCAGCGTCTGGCCTGCTATTTAATAAGTAGGATGTATGTAGCCAGGGCAGCATATTATCTCCCTAAAACTAGACTTCTTGTCCAGCAGAAATGCATTGGAGTGTGCAGTCAGTGCAGGATTCACAGCTCCTTATTGCTACAAGGAGTAACTATAGTTTTATTTCTATAACAGCTTCATACTTGAACATTTACAAAATCTTAAATGACAAAATTAATGTTCTGTGAGAATAGTTGAAGTGTTTCACTAAATTGGCAGATTATGCAAAAAACTATTGAGAACACCGTTAATCATCTGCTCATGTCATTTACTGAAAGGGATCTGACAGGATATTTACATTAAACACATCTGACTCGCTATTTCCTCTGTGTTGCAAGCTTTTTTTTTTTTTCCCCCAGTAACACTGAATCATTCAAGTGATGCTGGGCGGGCGGGAACTTGGAGAGAGTGGGCCGGTTAAGGGACTGTTTTGGTGGGAGTGAACACTGGTTTTAATGACACCAGCTCTCGTTGTGAATTAGTAGCCAGCGGCTGCCAATCACCGGGGCACGGTTAATTGAATAACAGCTGCTTTTTCTATTTAAATACACACCATATGAAATGGCACGGTGTAGTATTTATTGATTTTGCTCCAAAAAATAAAATGTTTAAAAAATTGATGGCCTAAATCGCCAAACCTTCCCTTCATCCGCAAAAATATATTAAAGGTAATTGCAAAACAAACAGCCAGCCTGATGATTCTTTTTTTCCAAAATGGATGACGCCTGGAGCTATCAATACATTTGGATTATTGGAGCTACTTTCAAGAAAACACATGGGGTTGGTCCTTGGCTCTTTCTGCAGCATCAGGCAAACACCTTCATCACTCGATACAAGTGAGAATGCAGATTTCCACATTCCACATTCTGTAGTCACAGTGCCAGTAGCATCTCCCATTTCCTTCTGATCATTTTAATTTTTGCATTAATTTCCCCAGCTTTGAAGGCTCCTCGATCGCTACAGGCTTCCCCCCCCCCCCCCCCCCCCCCCCGCAGCTATTTCTTCACTCAAAGCCCCACCGATACCTCCGGCTGCCAGTGAGACAATGCTTGTGGTAGCGGTGATAGCTGTGGCAAGCTCGGAGCTGCAGCCACTCCCTGCGTGGGATTGTCAACGTGTACACACTCACTTGTGCTTCCTTCACACACGTTTACAGTTCCCGTACGTACCTTGGCCCTCCCCCAGCAAATAGACATCAAAATCGGCAAGGCCAGCAGCATCATCAAGGACCAGTAGCACCCTGGTCACTCCCTCTTCTCCCCTCTCCCATCGGGCAAGAGATACACAAGTGTGAAAACGAACACACACCTCCAGATTCAGGGACAGTTTCTTCCCGGCTGTTATCAGGCAACTGAACCATCCTACCACAACCAGAGAGCAGTGCCGAACTACTATCTACCTCATTGGTGACCCTCAGGCTATCCTTGATCGGACTTTACTGGCTTTACCTTGCACTAAACGTTATTCCCTTAACGTAGTTCTACACTGCGAATGTCTCGATTGTAATCATGTATTGTCTTTCTGCTGACTGGTTAGCACGCAACAAAGGCTTTTCACTGTACCTCGGTACACGTGACAATAAACTAAACTGAACTGATACAATAAAGACTTTGCCTATTTGGTCTCCAAACAATTGTAGTTATTTTGAACAGCTACTTTGTCCAATCAGTACTAACTGGACAATGAAGCTGCAGTGGTCTGGCTGTTTCACAGGGAATGGCAGGACAACGCAGACAGACAAGAATGAAGCTAGACATGACAGTCTAGACTAGACAGACTAGACATGTGTGAGCAACGTCTCAACTGCTGACGTCAAAGAAATGCAGGGATGGACATGACAATCTGATTTCCTAATTGGTCAGAACATTCTAATGATTGGAATGGTATAGGTCACTACATCAGCTTCTCCCATCTTCTCTGCCACGTCATCACCGTTAACCACATACAATACAAGGACATAAAGCATAGAACAGTCCGACACAGGAGCAGTGCAGGGGCGACACGGTTGCCGCGCCTGCACTGTGTAGAGCCACTGCCTCACAGCGCCGGAGACCCGGGTTCGATCCCGACTACGGATGCTGTCTGCACAGAGTTTGTACGTTCTCCCCGTGACCTGCGTGGGTTTTCTCCGAGATCTCTGGTTTCCTCCCGACTCGATAACAATCAGCACGGGAGCACCTCAAGGCTGCGTGCTCAGTCTCCTGCTGTACTCACTCTATACTCATGACTGCGTAGCCCGCTATAGTGCAAACTCCATCATCAAGTTCACTGACGACACCACTGTTGTGGGACGTATCACTGATGGGGATGAGTCAGAGTATAGAAGTGAGATCGAGCAACTGTCCATATGGTGCCAGCACAATAACCTGGCCCTCAACACCAGCAAAACCAAGGAACTGATTGTGGACTTTGGAACGAGTAGGAGGGGGACCCACAGTCCTGTTTATATCAATGGGTCGATAGTTGAAAGGGTCAAGAGCTTCAAATTCCTGGGCGTGCACATCTCTGAAGATCTTTCCTGGTCCGAGAACACTGATGCAATTATTAAGAAACCTCATCAGCGCCTCTACTTCCTGAGAAGATTACGGAGAGTCGGTTTGTCAAGGAGGACTCTCTCTAACTTCTACAGGTGCACAGTAGAGAGCATGCTGACCGGTTGCATCGTGGCTTGGTTCGGCAACTTGAGCGCCCTGGAGAGGAAAAGACTACAAAAAGTAGTAAACACTGCCCAGTCCATCATTGGCTCTGACCTTCCTTCCATCGAGGGGATTTATCGCAGTCGCTGCCTCAAAAAGGCTGGCAGTATCATCAAAGACCCACACCATCCTGGCCACACACTCATCTCCCTGCTACCTTCAGGTAGAAGGTACAGGAGCCTGAAGACTGCAACGACCAGGTTCAGGAATAGCTACTTCCCCACAGCCATCAGGCTATTAAACCTGGCTCGGACAAAACTCTGAACATTAATAGCCCATTATCTGTTATTTGCACTTTATCAGTTTATTTATTCATGTGTGTATTTACGTATATAATGGTATATGGACACACTGATCTGTTCTGTAGTCAATGCCTACTATGTTCTGTTGTGCTGAAGCAAAGCAAGAATTTCATTGTCCTATACAGGGACACATGACAATAAACTCACTTGACTCTTGACACTCCCAAGATGTAGAGATTTGTAGGTTAATTAGCTTGGTATGAGATTGTCCCTAGTGTTAATGTGCGGGGATCGCAGGTCGGTGCAGACTTGGTGAACTACAAGGCCTGTTTCCGTGCTGTATCTCTAAAGCAAGGGTTCCCAACCAGGGGTAAATCTATCCCCATGGGGTACCTTTGTTGATTCTGGATGTGTACATGTTTGTCCTCATTGACTGACCGTGTTTGGTTCTGGTATACCTTCATCATTAGTTGTTCATAAATAAGTGAAATAACATTGTTATGTGCTATTAAAGTTGCCGGGGGGGGTAAATGGGACGAAAGGGGTTGGGAACCCCTGGTCTAAAGTCTTGTGGTTCAGGCACCAACACGGTGAACGGCTGTTGATGGAACACCACATGGTTCACCACAGGTAGACACACAATGCTGGAGTAACTCAGTGGGACAGGCAGCATCTCTGGAGAGAAGGAATGGGTGACGTTTTGGGTCGAGACCCTTCTTCGGACGTGCATCTTCAACACACTTTTAATTCCAGCTACAGAGAGGGTCTTGGTTATGGAAGAGCTCTTCTTTAAAATGGCCAAAGTTATGTTCAAGATGTGGGGACCATCGCACAAAAATGTGGCAACATCAATGATGTAACACCATCCAACAAGTGAGACCAATGAGGCAAGGGGTGTAGGATCTACTTATCTAGGAGTCACAATTGTTTAGAGATACAGTGAGAAGGAATGGGTGACGTTTCAGGTCTAGATCCTGCTTCAGATTGATGTCAGGGGAGTGGGCGGGACAGAGATAGAATGTAGTCAGAGACAGTAAGACTGGTGGGAGAACTGGGAAGGGGGAGGGGATGGAGAGAGAGGGAAAGCAAGGGTTACTTGAAGTTAGAGAAGTCAATGTTCATACCACTGGGGTGTAAGCTGCCCAAGCGAAATATGAGGTGTTGTTCCTCCAATTTGCACTGGGCCTCACTCTGACAATGGAGGAGGCCCAGGACAGAAAGGTCAGTGTGGGAATGGGAGGGGGGGTTAAAGTGCTGAGCAACCGGGAGATCAGGTAGGTTTAGGCGGACTGAGCGGAGGTGTCTAGTGAAACGATCGCCGAGCCTGCGCTTGGTCTCGCCGATGTAGAGAAGTTGATACCTGGAACAGCGGATACAGTAGATGAGGTTGGAGGAGGTGCAAGTGAACCTCTGCCTCACCTGGAAAGACTGTCGGGGTCCTTGGATGGAGTTGAGGGGGAAGTAACTGGACAGGTGTTGCATCTCCTGCGGTTACAGGGGAAAGTACCTGGGGAGGGGGTGGTTTGGGTGGGAAGGGACAAGTTGACCAGGGAGTTGTGGAGGGACAGTCTCTGTGGAAAGCAGAAAGGGGTGGAGATGGGAAGATGTGGCCAGTGTTGGGATCCCGTTGGAGATGGCGAAAATGTTGGAGGATTCACAATGTCATGGTTGGTGCTGATGGTTTACTGCCCTATCCCCATGGGTGTTGATGGAACAACTCATGGGACCGGTGGATGAGGGAGAACATGAATCTGTGGCTGTCTCCACGCTGCCGCCCGCCTCCCTGCCAGAATCACTCACGTGAAGCATGGAAGTTCGTGAAAATACACAGACACGAGGACACTCTGTGGAATTCTCTGCCTCAGAGGGCAGTGGAGGCAGGTTCTCTGGATGCTTTCAAGAGAGAGCTAGATAGGGCTCTTAAAAAAATAGTGGAGTCAGGGGATATGGGGAGAAGGCAGGAACGGGGTACTGATTGTGGATGATCAGCCATGATCACATTGAATGGCGGTGTTGGCTCGAAGGGCCGAATGGCCTGCTCCTGCACCTATTGTCTATTGACACTTCACAAAAAGAAATGGCAGCGCTGAGTTTTAAAAATAACATTAATAAATCACAAACTATCTCAAAGAAACCACAGAAACGTTGCCCCAATCGGTCAAATTTATCTGAAAAACACATCAAACTCTCTCAAACTTTCAGCTGGGAACCACCAGATTCTTTGTTTGTGGCCCTATTGATGAATGACAACGTTGTACTTTACAAAACTTGTGCTCCATATACAAGGTCCAAAACCTCGGAAAGACACAAAGTGCATCTACCCATAGATCACAAGGTCATAAGGGATAGGAGTAGAATTAGGCCATTCGGCCCATCGTCCACTTTGCCATTCAATCATGGCTGATCTATCTCTCCCTCCAAACCCCATTCTTCTGCCTTTTCCCCATAACCAACGTCACCCGTACTATTCAAGAATCTATCTCCACCTCAAAAATACATCCTGACTTGGCCTCCACAACCGTCTGTGGCGAAGAATTCCACAGATTCACTGCACTCTGGCTAAAGAAATTCCTGCTAATCTCCTTCCTAAAGGAACGTCCTTTAATTCTGAGGCTGTAACCTCTAGTCCTAGACTCTCCCACTAGTGGAAACATCCTCTCCACATCCACTCTATCCAGGCCTTTCAGTATTCTGTACCTTTCAACGAGGTGTCCCCTCATCCTTCTAAACTCCAGCGAGTACAGGCCCAGTGCCGTCAAACACTCACGCTGCCTCGGCAAGGCCAGCAGCATCGTCAAAGACAAGACGCACCCCGGCCACTCCCTCTTCTCCCCTCTCCCATCGGGCAAGAGGTACAGAAGTGTGAAAACGCACACCTCCAGATTCAGGGACAGTTTCTTCCCGGCTGTTATCAGGCAACTGAACCAGAGAGTGTTCCTGAACTACAATCTATCTCATTGGCGGCCCTCGGACTATCCGTGATCGGACTACATCTTGCACAAAACATTATTCACATTATTCCCTTATCATGTATCTATAACACTGTGAATGGCTCGATGGTGATCACGTATTGTCGTTCCACTGACTGGTTAGCATGCAACAGCAGCTTTTCACTGTACCTCAGTACACGTGACAATAAACTAAACTCGAGTGCTGGAGTCACTCAGCGGGTCAGGCGGAGTTCCTGGAAACATGGAGGAGTGACGGTTCGAGTCGGGACCCATCTTCACAAGGTCATGTGGGATGGGAGCAGAATTGGGCCATTCGGCCCATCAAGTCTACTCTGCCATTCAACCATGGCTGATCTATTTCTCCCTCCTAACCCCATTCTCCTGCCTTCTCCCCATAACCCCTGACACCCGCTACAGACTGAAACCTATTTCTCGAGTTTCTCTTGGCTTGAGCTCAAAGGTTTTATTCAATGTCTGTGTAATATAATACAGAATTGGCCAAGATTACTGCTACTTCTAACTCAAATTAAGGTGTAAAATAACAAAATGCCTGCCAAATGTACGTCTCTCATGCCTTTGTGCCAATCCTCCCGTCCCACGCGACCCAAGTGGTCTTGGGTGTCACCTCCATCTCGTCCCCCCCCCCCCCCGCCCAGCGGGAGATGAGTCTGGCCAAAGTTGACGGGATGAGCAGCAGACACGTACAAACACGTACTAACCCTGGTTGGAGATGACTATAGCTTACATTAGTTTAGTTTAGTTTAGTGATACAGCGCGGAAACAGGCCCTTCGGCCCACCGAGTCCGCGCCGACCAGCGATCCCCACACGCTAAAGGGCCTGTCCCACTTGAGCGTCATTTGTGCATCACACAGGTGGCGAGCGAAGATTCTGTCAATCCCAAAATCTTGGAGCGCCGCCCGTGACCGGACGTCACTGCCTACATCACCGCGTACCATGCGCGTGTAACGCACGCCATGTGTGCATCACGTGCGCGTCACGATGCGTAAATGATGTCGCGTAAATGACGCGCAAATGGGACAGGCCCTTAACACTATCCTTCACAATTGACACCACCCCAATTAACCTACAAACCTGCACGTCTTTGGAGTATTCGTCGGAGAAATCCCACGCGGGTCACGGGGAGAACGTGCAAACTCCGTACAGACAGCACCCGGGTTTCCAGCGAGCGCAGTGAGGCAGCAACTCTACCGCTGCGCCACCGTGCCTCAATCAATCAGCACGGGGGATAAAGGGATATAAACACTGGTGCACATTGGGTGCAGAACTCCACTCTGCTAAATTGCTAACAACTTGTAAATATAGAAACATAGAAACATAGACAATAGGTGCAGGAGTAGGCCATTCGGCCCTTCCAGCCTGCACCGCCATTCAATGTGATCATGGCTGATCATCCAACTCAGTATCCTGTACCTGCCTTCTCTCCATACCCCCTGATCCCTTTAGCCACAAGGGCCACATCTAACTCCCTCTTAAATATAGCCAATGAACTGTGGCCTCAACTACCTTCTGTGGCAGAGAGTTCCACAGGTGTACATCTGCAATGCCGGAGAATGACAAATGTAGACTCTACACCACTTACATACAGGTCCAACTGAAGCGGATAAAGTGAACACAACTCATCAGATTGCGAGCTGAGCTGAGCTGACACTGTTGTATTTGGTCTCACCCCTGTGATAGTGATTCTGCTGATGCGTGCCACCTTGTGTGTAGGCTATAGTTATTAAATCAGCACCCTATGGCTGCACAGCTGTTGTGCCAGTATCACAAGCTCACAAACGCACGCACTTGGCCTTCTACCTAATTTTAAATGATTAGGTATAAAACAATTTATCCTCTTGCGCAGATTTAACATGAGAGCGAGCGATCGCTAACGTGAGGTTGAGCACCTTCCCCTCGCTCACCTCAGGGAGAGGTGAGTATCACCACAGTGTCAACACACACACACACACTGTGCTGTTACATCCCCCCATCTTATCTCCAGCGCCACTCACACACATCACATTATTTGTCCACGTTCTATCACGATAAACACTGCCTCGACAGTCACAAAATGCTGGAGTAACGCAGCGGGACAGGCAGCATCCCTGGAGAGAAGGTATGGGTGACCTCTCGGGTCGAGACCCCCTACTTCAGTCTGAAGAAGGGTCTCGACCCAAAACGTCGCCCATTCCTTCTCTCCAGAGATGCTGCCTGTCCCGCTGAGTTACTCCAGCATTTTGTGTTCTTCAGACTGCTTCTTCAAAACACTTTTCATTCCAGCAAAAGGAAGAGCTCTTCTTAAAAACGGCAAAAGTCTGTTCAAGGTTCGGGGACCAGCGCGCAAAACATCTACCTCCCGCTCTGTCAATGATGCAACAATATCCATTTAAAATTCAAATAACAATGTGGTGCAAGAGGCAAGGATCTACTAAGCTACGAGTCGACATTTGTTTAGAGTTTAGAGATACAGCATGGAAACAGTCCCTTCGGCCCACCGAGTCCATGCTAACCATCGATCACCCAATCACCAGTTCTATGTTATCCCACTTTCCCATCTTACACATTAGGGGCAATTTTACAGAAGGTAATTAATGTACAAACTCGCTCGTCTATGGGAAGTGGGAGGAATGTGGATTACCCGCAGAAGTCCCACGTGGTCATAGGGAGAACGTACAAACTCCACACAGACAGTACCCAAGGCTGGGATCGAACCCGTGTCTCTGGTGCCGTATGTTTGACCAGAAGATGTACAATGAGTTGCTGCCTCACAGATCCAAACAGCTGGGTTCAACCCTGGCCTTGCGTAGAGTCTGTCTGTGTGAAGTTTGCACGTTCTCCCTGGAACTATGAGGCGTTAGCCCCACATTACTCTGGCTTGTGCCCACGTCCTAAAGACACATTGTTGGGAGGTTAGCTGGCTGCTGCAGATTGCCCCGGGTGCATAGGTGAACCGTGGCAACTGGGAGAAGCTAATGTACACTTGGTAAACACCCGGCACAATATATCCTCCCTGTGGACAGGCACCAGAAGCTGAGAGAGGGCGATGTGGAGCAGTGACAATAGACAACAGGTGCAGGAGGAGGCCATTCAGCCCAGCACCGCCATTCAAAGTGATCATGGCTGATCATCCACAATCAGTACCCCGTTCCTGCCTTCACCCCATATCCCCTGACTCCGCTATCTTTAAGAGCCCTATCTAACTCTCTCTTGAAAGCATCCAGTGAATTGGCCTCCACCGCCCTCTGAGAATTCCACAGATTCACAACTCTCTGAGTGAAAAGGTTTTTCCTCATCTCCGTTCTAAATGGCCGACCCCTAATTCTTAAACTGTCAATAGGTTAACAGTTCCTGGTTGCATGCTGCTTGATCCGGAGTTCTTCAATACTGATACAAGGAAAATAAAGTCAGAAAGTCATGGTTCTGTCTGGGATATATGACCATAAAACACTCTCGACTCCCCCAACACAGTGATCCCACAATTGTACTTAATAAAAACATTTAAACAAATATTTCCAGTGGGATAAAGATCCACATATTTCTAATCTCCCCAAAACTGAAGTGGAATTTGGAATACATTTTAACGTGGACACATTAAGATCTATCTGCCATCGTCCGGCTTGTAGAGGGAGGAACTGCAGATGCTGGTTTACACTGAAGATACACACAAAATGCTGGAGTAACTCAGTGGGACAGGCAGCATCTCTGGAGAGAAGGAATGGGTGACATTTCAGGTCGAGACCCTTCTTCGGATGTGCATCTTCAACGCACTTTTAATTCCAGCTAAAGAGAGGGTCTTGGTTAAGGAAGAGCTCTTCTTAAAAATGCCAAAGTTATGTTCAAGATGTGGGGACCATCGCACAAAAATGTGGCAACATCAATGATGTAACACCATCCAACAAGTGAGACCAATGAGGCAAGGGGTGTACTTATCTAGGAGTCACAATTGTTTAGAGATACAGTGACGTTTCGGGTCGAGACCCTTGTTCAGAGAGGCAGGGGGAGAATGCATCTTGTGCCTTGCAGCCCATCTTGGCTTCCCAAGCATCAACAAATCGCTTGCTTCTAAGAGATTCCACATCTACTCAAAGAAATGTGGCAGAGAATAACAATCTCCAACTGGGAATTGGAGTATGATTCTGACATTTTCATCATTCCACATCAATCTTTCATGATTCAAAAGAGGTTTTCCATGTGTCAAATGATCGCTCCACACCAGATTTATTCTTTGCCCTGGTGTGGGTAATGGATGCAAACATTGTTTTTCTACAAATTCTCTTCTCAACAAAAATTAAAAGAAGGGTCTCGACCCGAAACGTCACCTATTCTTTCTCTCCAGAGATGCTGCCTGTCCCACTGAGTTACTCCAGCATTTTGTGTCTGTCTTCGGTTTAAACCAGCGTCTGCAGTTCCATCCTACAGATTAATCAATGGGAGATCAGTACATTTCTCTTGGTGCGGGTTAGGACCATTCCCGAGAGCTGGTCATAGACAAATAGTTTACCGAATACGCTCAGTATAGTGGAGAGCATATTAACTGGTCGCATCATGGCCTGGTCCGGCAACTCACACACCCAGGCATAAAGGAGTTTACAGAAAGTTGTGGACAATGCCCGGTCCATCACAGTACTGACCTCCCCACCATCGAAGGTCAAGTCAAGTCAAGTCTATTTGTCACATACACTTACGAGATGTGCAGTGAAATGAAAGTGGCAATGCTCACGGACTTTTGTGCAAAAGACAAACAACCAAACAAACTATAAACACAATCATAACACACATATTCTTTTACATAATAAATAATGGAAGGAAAAACGTTCAGTAGAGTTAGTCCCTGGTGAGATAGGCGTTTACAGTCCGAATGGCCTCTGGGAAGAAACTCCTTCTCAACCTCTCCGTTCTCACCGTATGGCAACGGAGGCATTTGCCTGACCGTAGCAGCTGGAACAGTCCGTTGCAGGGGTGGAAGGGGTCTCTCATGATATTGTTGGCTCTGGAGTTGCACCTCCTGATGTATAGTTCCTGCAGGGGGGCGAGTGAAGTTCCCATAGTACGTTCGGCCGAACGCACTACTCTCTGCAGAGCCTTTTGTCCTTGGCAGAGCAATTCCCAAACCAGATGGTAATGTTCCCGGACAAGATGCTTTCCACCGCCTCTGCGTAGAAGCACTGGAGGATCCTCGGAGACACTCTGAAGTTCCTCAATTGCCTGAGGTGGTAAAGGCGCTGCCTTGCCTTACTCACGTGTGCTGAGGCGTGTGATGCCCATGTCATATCCTCGGAGATGTGGACTCCCAGATATTTAAAACAGTTCACCCTATCCACAGGATCCCCATTTATCCTCAATGGAGTGATTTATCCTCAATGGAGTGTGAGTCCTCGGATGATGTGCCCTCCTAAAGTCCATGATCAGCTCCTTCGTTTTTTTGATGTTCAAGAGTCCATCACAGGTACTAACCTCTCCACCATCGAAGGCGATCTACAGGAGTTGCTGCCTCAAAAAGGCAGCCAGCATCATCAGAGACCCACACCACCCTGGCCATGCTCTCATCTCGCTGCTACCATCGGGAAGTACACGCATGCGCACTCGCACTCGAACCCGCGCGCACACACACACACACACACACACACACACACACACACACACACACACACACACACACACACACACACACACACACAAAAAAAAACAATAATAATGCAATAATAACAATGATAGTCTATTGTAGCTCAGAGTTTATTTGAGGTTGTAGTGTTTAATAGTCGAATGGCTGTATGGGAGAATGTACAAACTCCGTACAGACAGCACCCATAGTCAGGATTGAACCCGGGTCCCTGGTGCTGTGAGGCAGCAACTCTACCGCTGCGCCACCGTGCTGCCCCAACTTTATCTGAGAATGAGTGTCAATGACTTTGTTCTGTTCTGGGCGATGGGATTGAAGTGCCACCTGTATCTGTACCCACCCTGCAATATCTGTTACCCCTGTCCCCAACAAACACCCTTTGCCATTGTGTTTAAGAAGGAACTGCAGATGCGGGAAAATCGAAGGTAGACAAAAATGCTGGAACAATCTTCTTGCATCTAGCCTGTCCAACCCCTTAAGAATTTTGTAAGTTCAATCATGGCTGTTCTATCTCTCCCTCCTAATCCCGTACAGCTTGTCATCTTGCTTCTTCAGCATTAGGAAATATATATAGGCAGGAGTATTTCAGTGCAAGAATGTTAGAAGGATCCTTGCCTGATGTGAACCAGTCTGAACACCTCTAGCACAGATGGAATACTAAACCACTCTCAACACAACAACACATTGCGATCTCTGCTCCACGGCACCAAACCCAAGCGAAAGCTCGAACAATGAGAATAGGATGTTATTGTTCACTAAAAAGTGGTCAAACTAGCTGCAACAGGAGAAAGGTGTACAGTTCTGCAAATCATCTGCAGTCTAAATCCGCTCTTTATCATTGAACAGAACCTCCGGGTATCACATTATTGGTGAGCGCTTTGTCCTTTGAAACCGGCGACAATGAAGATCTCACCACGACTCGTTAATCTGCTGCATCTGTGGCACACGGCCCAGCGCAAATAATCAAGCCCCAGGGAAGTGACAGACACACACACACAGACCTGGACCTTCCCCAGATTACCGGCGGCACGGTGGCGCAGTGGGTAGAATCGCTGCCTCACAACGCCAGAGACCCAGGTTCGATCCTGACTACAGGCGCTGTCTGCACAGAGCTTGTACATTCTCCCCGTGACCTGTGTGGGTTGTCTCCAGATCCTCTGGTTTCCTCCCACATTCCAAAGACGTACAGGTTTGTAGATTAATTGGCTTGGATTGGTAAACTCGGTATAAGTGTAAATTGTCCCTAGTGTGTGTAGGCTTGTGTTAATGTGCGGGGATCGCTGGTCGGTGCGGACTCGATGGGCCGAAGGGTCTGTTTCCGCGCTGTATCTCTAAACTAAACTATTCGTGGGACCATGCAATGGTGGTGGGTGTTAGCACGAGGAACCGCAGGTGCTGGATTACCTAAATATAAGACACAGAGTGCTGGAGTAACTCAGCGGGTCAGGCAGCATCTGTGGAGAACATGGATAGGTGACGTTTCACAGGAGTGCTGGAGTAACTCAGCGGGTGCAGCAGCATCTATGGAGCTAAGGAAATAGGCAACGTTTTGGGCCGAAACCCTTCCGGGTTTCAGCCCGAAACGTTGCCTATTTCCAGAAGGGTTTCGGCCCGAAACGTTGCCTATTTCCTTAGCTCCACAGATGCTGATGCACCATAACTCAGCGGGTCAGGCAGCATCTGTGGAGAACATGGATAGGTGACGTTGCTGGAGTTTGCTGTGTGATATTGTATTTCTTTCAATAGAGCATGGCTAGGTCAAGGATTAGGGACAGAGGGACAGAGAGGGACAGAGAGGGACAGAGGGGGACAGAGAGGGACAGTGAGGGACAGAGGGGGACAGAGGGGGACAGAGAGGGACAGAGGGGGACAGAGGGGGACAGAGAGGGACAGAGGGGGACAGAGGGGGACAGAGGGGGACAGAGAGGGACAGAGCCACAATGACCGTGTTGAACATGACACCAAGTTAAACTTCTCTCCACTGCCTGCATGCGACCCATATCCCTCCATTCCTGCATCCCCACGTGCCTGTCTAAAAGCCCCTTAAACACCACTATCATATCCGCTTCACCTACCACCCCTGGCCGTGGAATACTGAGCCAAGTCCAATGACTATATGACAGAAATATCATGCCTGAACCTATTTAACGTAATAACACTTTTAAAAAATGATGCTTTTTAAACAAGAAATTAATTTTGGAGAGGAGGATGATTGTTGAAAGGGTTTGCAATTGTCTGATGAAACTGCATTGTAGCCAGCCCTCACCACCTCTGGCCAGCATCATTATACAGGAACATAATTGGCTGGATGTCCGTAGTTTGCAACGAGTATTGTTGGGACTTGCTTCCACTCGACCTCTGCCACTCGATCCTTGACTCCCTGACCCACAGCCCGGAAAGCGAGGAGAGGAGACGAAACATCTTCCACTATGAATCTTAACCCCAGCGCTCAGCTCGACAAGACTGTGCCTGAAGTTGTGTCTCCACCCCGAAACGCCGCTCACTCTCCACAGATGCAGCCTGCGCAGTTACTTTAGCTTAGTTTAGAGATCCTGCGTGGAAACGGGCCCTTCGGCCCACCGAGTTCGTGCCCACCAGCGATCCCCGCACTTTAACACCGTCCCACACACACACACTAGGGACAATTTTTTTTACATCTTTCCCAAGCCAACCAACCTGCATGTCTTTGGAGTGTGGGAGGAAACCGGAGAAAACCCACGCAGGTCACGGGGAGAACGTGCAAACTCTGTACAGACAGCACCCATAGTCGGGATCAAACCCAGGTTAATGGTGCTGCGGGGGACTCTGCCTTGTGCTAATGGACCATGCTCACACAAGCCAGGTGCCAAAGTGTGCGTGAGTGTGTGTGAGTGTGAGAGTGAGAGTGTGTGAGTGCGAGTGAGAGTGTGTGAGTGTGTGAGCGTGTGAGAGTGTGTGAGTGAGAGTGTGTATGTGTGAGTGTGTATGTGTGTGAGTGTGTGTGTGAGAAAGAGAGAGAGTGTGAGTGTGCGAGTGAGAGTGTGAGAGAGTGAGTGATGGTGTGTGTGTCTGTCTGCATGTGCCTGTCTGTGTGTCTGTCTGCATGTCTGCCTGCCTGTCTGCCTGTCCGTGTGTGTGTCTCTGTTTGTCTGCGTGTGTCTGTCTGTCTGTCTGTCTGTCTGTCTGCATGTGTCTCTGTCTGTCTGCGTGTGTCTGTCTGTCTGTCTGCGTGTGTCTCTGTCTGTCTGCGTGTGTCTGTGTGGGACTGACCTAACATAGTCTTGTGACATGTTGATGGGCTAAGCTAAGGTGAACAGCTACAGTATTTCCCCAGCATAGGAGAGTGTAAAAGTTGTAGGCGTGGGTTGAAGGTGAGAGGGAATAATTTGGAAGGAACCAGAGGGGTAACTTTTCCACACAGAGGTTGGTGGGTGCGTGGAATAAGCTGCCAGAGAAAGTGGTGAAGCTTTTTGTGAGTTGGTACAATACACGAGTACATTCAGGCCACACACACACACACACACACGTATAATGATGCCGCACGGTGGCTCAGCGGTAGAGTTACTGCCTTACAGTGAACGCAGCGCTGGAGACCTGGCTTCAATCCTGACTACGGGCGCTGTCTGTACGTAGTTTGTACGTTCTCCTCGTGACCTGCGTGGGTTTTCTCCGGGTGCTCTGGTTTCCTCCCACACTCCAAAGACGTGCAGGTTTGTAGGTTAATTGGCTTGGTGTGTGAGTGTATTGTCCTTAGTGTGTGTAGGATAGTGTTAGTGTGCAGGGTTCGCTGGTCGGTGCAGACTCAGTGGGCCGAGGGGCCTGTTTCCGCGCTGTATCTCTAAACTAAACTAAACAGGTCAAGCAAAGAGAGAAATATCCAAGTGCAGAATGTAGATTTCAGCATTAGACCGTCACAATTAAAAGTGAGAAAGTCCAATGTCCGAAGCGAGGTTGGTTGGAGGATTGGGAAAGCAACCTCAATCATCTTGTCGAGTCCCACACAAGATTAGAAGTTGTTCAACCAGAGCTGGGCACACGTCTCAGCATCTGCACAATGGTGTCTGTCTTGTCGCTTCTTGTGCGTGGTGGTGGAAAGATTGGTGGAAACACGGGACGCGACGTGAACGCCCTTTCCTTCACCCCAGCACCCTAGGAGGACTGTTCAGATGTCCGATAACTGAGGGGAAGAAGCTGTTTCGGAATCTGGGAATTGTGTTTCAAGTCGGGTCTCGACCCAAAACATCACCCATTCCTTCTCTCCACAGATGCTGCCTGACCCGCTGAGTTACTCCAGCACTCTGTGAAACGTCACCTATCCATGTTCTCCACAGATGCTGCCTGACCCGCTGAGTTACTCCAGCACTCTGTGAAACGTCACCTATCCATGTTCTCCACAGATGCTGCCTGACCCACGGAGCTAAGGAAATAGGCAACGTTTCGGGCCGAAATCCTTCTGGAAATAGGCAACGTTTCGGGCCGAAACCCTTACGGGTTTCGTCCCGAAACGTTGCCTATTTCCTTCGCTCCATAGATGCTGCTGCACCCGCTGAGTTACTCCAGCACTCTGTGAAACGTCACCTATCCATGTTCTCCACAGATGCTGCCTGACCCGCTGAGTTACTCCAGCACTCTGTGAAACCCTGTGATGTTTTGGGTCAAGACCCTTCTTCAGACAGTCGGGGGAGAGGGAAACGAGAGATATAGACGGTGATGTGGAGAGATATAGAACAAATGAATGAAAGATATAGGAAAAAGTAACAATGATAAAAGAAACAGGCCGTTGTTAGCTGTGGGTTGGGGTGAAAACGAGTTACAGATAATGAGACTCAACAAAACAACTAGAAACTAGTAGACTGCCTAGGGAGGGGGAGGGGATAGAGAGAGGGGGTGCAAGGGTTACTTGAAGTTTGAGAAATCAATATTCAGACCACTGGGTTGTAAAAATACAAATCCTTTATTGATGATGAGCAGCCTCTGGCCCTAAAATTATCTTTAAGTCACCGGGATTACTTTTAAAATAGATTTTAAAATGATAAAAATATTAATATTTCAACAGATACATCAATGTCACAGCTGTGTTTCTTTATGAAGTTTGTGTTGTGAAGAGTGGTTAAAGTTTAGCTATTCTGCTTCATGGTCTGTAGTCAGTGGGACTATCAGTGGGGGGGGGGGGGGGGGGAGAGGGGTGATTGCTGGTCGGCATGGACTCGGTGGAACGAAAGGCCTGTTTCCATTCTGTATCTCTAAACCAAACTAGACAATAACAGGGTGGACTAATTTTTACACACCCGCTCATCATGGACAAGGGTCTCCAACTGAAATTACTGAAAGATCCAGGCGAATAAGATAGGATATCCTCCAAGCCAAAATGGATAGGAAAAGCTTAGAGGGATATGGGCCAGGTGGGACTAGTGTAGATGGGGCATGTTGGCCAGTGTGGGCAAGTTGGGCTGAAGGGCCAGATTCCGTGCTGTGTGTCGCTGTTACTGGTCTTACCCTCAGCACGTTGGTGCCGTACACAACCCCAATCATTTGTAGGTCCTTTTATTAAAATCGTACATTGAAGCAAGATAGGGTGAAAGAAGATACAAGGAACTGCAGATGCTGGTTTACCAGAAAAAGACACAGAGTGCTGGAGTAACTCAGCGGGTCAGGCAGCATCTGTGGAGAACATGGATAGGTGACGTTTCACAGAGTGCTGGAGTAACTCAGCGGGTCAGGCAGCATCTGTGGAGAACATGGATTGGTGACGTTTTGGGTCAGGACCCTTCTTAAGTTGCGATTTGATTCAACTTTGCCCCAGGGTGTTAAACTGGGACAATTGTCAGGAAACGATGCACTTGGGAAATCTAAACATGAATTGCTTGACGTGGGAATTAAGATGGATTTTGTCCAAAAACAAACTCCTTCTGACCTTTAAGTACTAAGTCTGAATCTGGTTAGTTTTTCTCTGGATTCTCATAGAATCTTCATGAAGTGACAGAGATGTGAGCAGTTTGGCCATCGAGCTACAGGAGGGATGTGATTAAGGTGATACACCAGAATGTGCCAGGACTGGAGGATGTGGGTGAGAAGGAGAGGCTGGTGTTATCTTCACCCAGGAGTGTAACTGTGGAAGGATCTTTATAGAGGTGTATATAACCACAGGGGGTGTAGATAAGGTGAATAGTCAGAGTCGTTTTCCCTGGCGAGGAGAGTCAAAAACTAGAAGGCATAGACTTCAGGTGAGAGGAGAAAATATTAAAGAGGACCAGAGGGGCAACTTTGAAACACAGAGGGTGTGTGGAACCAGCCCGAGGGAGGTAAAAAACTCACTTTTAGAAGGCAGTTAGACAAGTACATGGATAAGAATGTTTCAGAGGGATATGAACCAAACACAGACAAATGCAACCAGTTAGGAAAGTTGGTCGGCATGGACAAGTTGGGCCGAAGGGCCTGTTTCCCTGCTGTATAACAGCGTGATTCTAGGAATGGGGCGGGAGGTTGCAACCTTCACGTGGTCCGCCCTGTTTCGACAAATGCAATCAACCCGGCGTTCACAATCAAATAAGATCAAATAGAATAAGTTGTCCCACAACGTTAGGCTGTGTACGCCATACGCAAGAAGAAGAGGAAGATTCTGGGACCTGAGATGGGCTTTTAACCCATTGCAGCCGGGCCCACTGTTTAACCAGTCCATTGCTGAGTTGTATCTGAACTCAGGTCACCATCCTCGGCTCTAAATGCCGTAATGCTGGTTGTGACTACGGGTGCTGTCTGTGTGGAGTTTGTGCGTTCTCCAGTGACCTGCGTGGGTTTTCTCCGGGTACTCCCATTTCCTCCCACACTCCAAAGACGTGCAGGATTGTAGTTTACTTGGCTGGGTAAAATTGTAAATTGTCCCTGGTGTGTGTAGGACAGAGTTAATGTGCAGGGATCGATCGCTGGTCGGCGTGGACTCGGTGGGCAGAAGGGGCCATTTCCGCGCTGTATCTCTAAACTAAACAAATGCTCACCAGCAGCTGCAAGATTGTTGCAATGTCTCTCTGTGTACAGAAATGCCTCACACTGAGTGGACGGGCTCAATGACCACTCCTCTTTGCTCCGGATTCCTTCACCAAAGGCCACAATTCCTGTAGATTCACCCTTATTAATTCATGCCAGTTCTAATCTTCACCACACATATATGCATGCCACCCTTTACAGGGTATTACGGTACTACACAAATACTCTCTCTCTCTCTCTCGCTCGGGCACAGTAGTTAGTAAATCAGACGCAAGTTGCTGGCTGTTGAAATGTTCCAGTGGATTTGATGGAATAAAGTAGGATTTCACCATGAGTGTGTTTTTATTATTGGGCCGTCGATAAACATGGTGTCAGAAGTGGGGTACGAACCCACGCCTCCACCAATGTCAGCCGAAACATACATTCTTGTATTCCCGATTCTGTGGCTACAGATTGTGATCCCATGGCAACACTCAGTATCAACAACACCGAGGTTGCCGCTAAGATAGACACGGGGGCGAGGTGTAACTGGAAGTTACATCCATTTGGTGGTGGTGGGGAATTGCAACCAGTGGGTATGGTTACACTACAATGCCATCTGGCAAATCAAGATACCAACTTGGAATTTTGCCACTTCTTCTGGGCAATGATGCATGCCGTAATATGAACCTTCGGCAAAACTGTGTATCAGCTGTCGACCTCTCAAAGTCCTATCCAACAACTACTCGAACAATACAAAGATCGACAAGGATACAAACTGGTCCTGGCACCAACACCCACGCATACTTTGATGCCGAGTTACCCGTCACCCTCACCAGTGATGCCTCCCAGTGTGGACTGGGCGCTGCCTGCCTACAAGACAATGGGAAGGGTCACGGACCAGTTGCCTATGTCTCCCGCACCATGACCGCCACTGAACAGCGCTACGCTCAAACTGGGAAGGACCTTTGCCTGCAAGAAATTCAAGGACTTTATCTTTGGCAACCCGATCACGGTTGAAACCGATCACCAGCCCCTGGTCAGTATCCTCAGTAAACTGATCCACACGGCACCAGTGAGTTTACAACGCATGGTGATGGAACTACAGAGATATGGCATCAGACGAACCTACAAACGTGGTAAGGACATGCACTTAGCTGACACCCTCTCATGGGCACCTCGCCCAACCTGCGAAAAACACCTGTCTGATGATGAGCATGAGGGGTACACGGTTATGATGGTCTCTTGCCTCCCATCTGCGGGCTTAGACATCCGGTGGCAAAAACAGCTGCAGACGAAACACTACAGTCACTGGCCACTGTCATCTGCCGCGACTGGCCAAACAAACAGCACCACCTGCCACAGGCTGTCCACCCATCTTTCCCTGTCCGTGACCAACTGGTCATTCAGGACGGCGTGGTAATGAAAGGACACAAGGCGATCATCCCGAAGTCTCTCCACAGCAAGTACTTCGACATTGTCCATGGGGGCCATCCCGCTGCAGAAATAACTCTTCAACATGCGAAAGGAATGCTGTTCTGGCCAGGCAAGGCTAACTACATTCTAGAGAAGGTTGCTGCCTGCCCGATCTACAATAGCCTGACCCCGCACCAACAGAAACAACCACTCCTCCCGCACCCCACGCCGGACTTACCCTGGTCCACAGTAGCAGCCGACATCTTCGAGTGGCCCGGCCAACGATACCTGGTTTTTGTTGATTCCTACTCAGGATGGTTTGAAATCGACCTGCTCAGTACCCCGACCTCAGCCATGGTCATTCAAAAACTAACTCGTCACTTCTCTGTCCACGGAGCCCCCCTAAAGCTACTCTCAGACAATGGAACTCAATTCTCCAGTCAGCTCTTCAGGGATTTCGCAGAAAACTGGGACTTTCACCACATTACCAGTAGCCCCGAGTACCCGTAGTCCAACGGCCTAGTTGAGCGCGGTAAAAAGTGCAAAGGAACTAATGGAACGCTCACACACAGGGGTGGCTCTGATGTCTATCTCGACTTACTCAACCTACGGAACATCGTCCGCGACCCTCTCCTGGGATCTGCGGCCGAATGACTCATGTCACAACCAACCCGCTCCATCCTGCCAATGGCCAAGCAACTACTAGAACCACAAGTGCGTGCACCATCAGTGATCCAATCCCAGCACCAAAGCCGCCGCGAGAAACAAAGAAAATACTACGACAAAACCAGCTCTCCGCTTCAAACGCTCAACAAGGGACAGGTTGTCCGCTTGCGGTCACTCCGAGGTTACGACCGCCTCCGTGTCATTCTGGGGTCCACCGCGGAACCACGCTCGTACTTGGTCAGTATTGACCATGGCATTTATCGGCGAACCCGCCAACACCGGCTCCCGGTTAATGAACCGGCACCTCCACGTCCGTACCCGGACCAGCCCGCTGGTCTTCCCTCACGCTCCGCGAATGCTGCTCCAGCGATTCCTCTGCCGGTTCTGATTCCATCCCTGCCTTCCCCGGTGCCCCAATCCTCACTGGTGTCTCCTCCTCCACGCTCACCAGATAAGGGACTTGCTTCCCCAGCGAAGGGTGAGGTGTCGGCTGGAGGTTATTATCATACACGTGCAGGTCGCGTCTGCAAACCAAACCCGCTAATTGGGAACATTTACAGGCTGTACCTGAACTGTGCATGACCTTTAGTTTATGTTCTCTCATATGCAGTAAAATAATAAATGCCCCACCTTATACTGGTGTTTCATATATGCTCCACTAACCACTATATATGCTTTACTTCTTGAAGAGGAAGGATGTAGATTAACCCTTATTAATTCATGCCAGTTAAAACCTTCACCACACATATGTGCATGCCACCCTTTACATGGTATAACGGTACTACACAAAGACTCTCTCTCTCTCGCTCGCTCAGGCACAGTAGTTAGTAAGCCAGACGCAAGCAGCTGGCTGTTGAAACTCATTGCAAAGTTGGATTTCAGCATGAGTGTGTTTTTATTATTGGGCCTCTAATAAACAATTCCTCTTCACTCACACATCATTCAATCATCGAAACCAAATGTACCTCTTGATTAGTGCGGGTGTCGGGGGTTATGGGGAGAGGCAGGAGAATGGGGTTGGGAAGGAGAGATAGATCAGCCATGATTGAATGGCGGAGTGGACTTGATGGGCCGAATGGTCTAATTCTACACCTATCACTTAAGGCCTTCTGACTTGATCAAGTCTTCATCTTCCATACGCGAGGATGTTCAAGCCAGTCAGTGCCGTTCTTGCTGAAGTATTTAAGGGCCTGTCCCACTGTACGAGCTAATTTAAGAGTTCTCCCGAGTTTCCCCTGATTCGAACTCGGAGATTTACGGTAATAGTCGCTCGTAGGTACTCAGGGCTCTCGTGGACATTTTTCAACATGTTGAAAAATCTTCACGAGTCTTCCCGAGCTTACTGCGTTTCCCGAGTACCTGCCGTTGGCGTTACGAGCCGCTAAGAGACGTCCCGCTTACTGACGTACACGCTACGTACATTCTACGTACTTACCACGAGTTTAATTTATTTTTTAATCTCGGGAGAGCTCTTGGGTGAAATCGTACAGTGGGACAGGCCCTTGACTCTCATGAATCATTGGTGCCATCCAGGTGAACCTTTGCTGCACCAACTCTATGGCCATGATTGTGATGCCAACTCTGATGCCCAGAACTGGAGCCATCATTCGGATCAGACCAAAAGGAGATCTTTGCAGCTGCAGCATCAGCTCCACCTGCTGCACGCCCAACTCACCCACCAACTCTCACTCTTCACTCTACCCCCGTCACCTTCTCGGTTCACCCCAACCCTCGGGAAGGTGGTACAGGAAGTCTGATAACCCTGACCTCCACGATCAAGAACAGCTTCTTCCTAACAACCATCAGGCTCTTGAACACTGCACAACACTGACCTCAACTATGAATCTCCACCAACTCCCCCTGGGATAAATAACGTTCTATCGTATCGTATCATATTGAAGTGATCTTCAGGATTATTTGCACCAGCATTGGTATCATTAATTGATTGATTTTTTATTTATTATATATTATCTATGACGATACAGATATATTATCTATAAACATGTATTGTGTTTACGAGCCCGTTCAACTGCTGCAAGTAACAAGTTCATTCTTCGGTTATCGGTACATTTGACATTTAAACACTCTGGGCTCCCTGGACTAAATGTTGGACTGATTTCTGTCAAGTAGTTAGTGCATTATTCCAACAGCGTCATTATTCTTGGAGAGGTATAAGTTCATAGGTGACATGAGCAGAATTAGGCCATTCGGCCCATCAAGTCTACTCCACCATTCAATCACGGCTGATCTATCTCTCCATCCTAACCCCATTCTCCTGCCTTCTCCCCATAACCCCTGACACCCGTACTGATCAAGAATCTATCTATCTCTGCCTGAAAAATATCCACTGACTTGTGGCCTCCACAGCCGCCTGTGGCAAAGAATTCCACAGATTCACCACCCTCTGGCTAAAGAAATTCCTCGTCATCTCCTTCCTAAAGGAACGTCCTTTAATCCTGGGGCCGCGCCCTCTGGTCCTAGACTCTCCCACTAGTGGAAACGGTACCGCAGGTATCGCTGATCTGTGGACACAAATGTTTGCTGTCGTTGTACCTCTTGCCCCAAATAACCAATCTTGGCCGATGGCATCAAACAGGATTCGCTGAAAATGTGAAAGCGCAGCTCAGAACAACGGTGACGGCTGATGAAGATGAGACACTTCATGTGAGAGGTGACCTGCCTCCCCCCCCCCCACCCACCCACCACTGATGCATTTGACTTCAGCAGTAAAAGCCATCTCACCGCCGAGCAGAATCAGAATCAGAAGCTTTAAATGTTAGATAATATCCACGAACAAACACTACTAGAAGCACAACAAACACTATGTGTATATGGATGGATCAGGCATCTAATAAAATCGAAGGTACACAAAAATGCTGGAGAAACTCAGCGGGTGCAGTTGCACCCGCTGAGTTTCTCCAGCATTTTTGTGTACCTTCGATTTTCCAGCATCTGCAGTTCCTTCTTAAACATCTAATAAACACAATGGGTTTTAAAACAAACGCTTCAAAATTATCCTCAAACATATTGCTCGAGATACCTATATAAATATTCAGCATCATTCATACGTTTATCAGCCCCCTTCGTCCCCCCACCCCCCATTCCCACAAACCATAGGCTGGAACATCCATTAAGAGCTACAGTAACCAGGAGGGTGGGGAGATGAATGCACAATTGTGGCCAGGTTTGGGAAGATCAATAGCAAAGGGCAATTTCCAAGTCCTGTCTCACACACGTCCATCAGCAACTTGCCAACGAGACACAACACCAGTTAGTAATGGAGAGTGCATTCTTCACTTTTACTCCTTTGAGGGAGCACAGCGGAGGTTCACCAGGTTAATTCCCGGGATGGCGGGACTGTCATATGTTGATAGAATGGAGCGGCTGGGCTTGTACACTCTGCAATTTAGAAGGATGAGAAGGGATCTTATTGAAACATATAAGATTGTTAAGAGTTTGGACACGCTAGAGGCAGGAAACATGTTCCCAATGTTGGGGGAGTCCAGAACCAGGGGCTACAGTTTAAGAATAAGGGGTAAGCCATTTAGAACTGAGATGAGGAAACGCTTTTTCACACAGAGAGTGGTGAGTCTGTGGAATTCTCTGCCTCAGAGGGCGGTGGAGGCAGGTTCTCTGGATACTTTCAAGATCGAGCTAGATAGGGCTTTTAAAAATAGCGGAGTCAGGGGATATGGGGAGAAGGCAGGAACGGGGTACTGATTGTGGATGATCAGCCATGATCACATTGAATGACGGTGCTGGCTCGAAGGGCTGAATGGCCACTCCTGCACCTACTGTCTATTGTCATTTCAATGGTACTGGAAATTGGGCTGGTTTGCACAACTGCTAACAAATCCATCACGGCAGCTAGCTATCTCCATTGGAGATCCATCCCACACTTGTGGAAGTAACTCCTGAGTCAGGGCAAAGGAGTACGAGCTTGACCTGGTTGTATCTCTGTGGTTTATATATATATATATATATCTGATCTGATAGTACAGCAAGCAAACACAGCGTTCATTCTCCTCGGCGACACGGGACAATAATAACCCTAAACCCCACCCTGACACCAAAATCAAAGGTGGCAGCTTGGCCAAATGTGTAGGAAGGAACTGCAGATGCTGGCTTAAATGGAAGATAGGTACAAAACGCTGGAGTAACTCAGCGGGACAGGCAGCATCTCCGGAGAGAAGGAATGGGTGAGGTTTGGGGTCCAGACCCTTCTTCAGACTGGTGTCAGGGGAGAGGGAGGTACATACATAAGCTTGGCCTACTCTGTTAGTCCATGGACACTGAGCTGCCCCTCCACCAATCCAAGCTGGATTAGATGACCATTGCCGTACAACATTATACACATTCACTTCACATTTCCACTGGAGTCCCAGAGTGTCGCCAAGTGTCACACAACTGCTACAAACATTGACATAGCCTATTCCCCAGGTACATGTTTATTCCTGGGCCAGATAATTATGATGCAAGTCTCTACTGTTATTTTATGCATCTTTAACTGTAGCATGTTTCCCCGCAGTGCATTGATAACTCTTTGACATTTACCATTCACTACAGCTAACTGTAATAAGGGGTTTTGACTGCTCCTTTTACAGATGCGGTTATATAATGGCGGTGATCAGTTGAGTAATTTCACCGTACAGCCATTTTAACTTTGCAGATATTAATTTGTTAATGGGTTGTGTGACTGTTGTTGTTGGTACTTGTGCCGAGAGACCAAGGGTTGAATCTCCAGCCTCCCGCTGGCTTTGTTAAGGGGTTTAACTCCTCGTCAATGCTGAAGGTGAAGGCTCGACAGGGATATTGTCCGTGACTGCTGAATGTCAGCGCTGAGTGGGTGGAACAGGTACGAGCGGTTGGCAACGCATCAGCACTCTGTCACTTCACATACAGGTAGTGGCAGCTCACCTGGACAGGTGATGCGTTAGGACCCTCGCTGGCAGCTTCCCGCTGAGAGACTGGCGGCAACAGCCCCCGCCAATTTAAACGGGACTGCACTCCCAGTGGCCAGACACACTCCCCCGCAGAATTAAAGGACATTCTTTTAGGAAGGAGATGAGGATGGATTTCCATAGTCAGAGGGTGGTGAATCTGTGGAAATCTTTGCCACAGAAGGCCGTGGAGATTTTTAAGGCAGAGATAGATAGATAGATTCTTGATTAGTACGGGTGTCAGAGGTTATGGGGAGAAGGTAGGAGAATGAGGTTAGGAGGGAGAGATAGATCAGCCATGATTGAATGGTGGAGTAGACTTGATGGGCCGAATGGCCTAATTCTGCTCCTATCACTTATGACCCCTGGGCCACTGGATGCTGCTCCTTACATCTCACCCCGACCGTCAGGCAACGGAATCATCTTTAGTTTAAACTAAACAAAATATAGAAGTGTGAAAACACGCAACGCTAGTCCGAAGAAGTATCTTGCCCAGAAACGTCACCTATCCATGTTCTCCACAGATGCTGCCTGACCCGCTGAGTTACTCCAGCACTCTGTGAAACGTCACCTATCCATGTTCTCCACAGATGCTGCCTGACCCACGGAGCTAAGGAAATAGGCAACGTTTCGGGCCGAAATCCTTCTGGAAATAGGCAACGTTTCGGGCCGAAACCCTTACGGGTTTCGTCCCGAAACGTTGCCTATTTCCTTCGCTCCATAGATGCTGCTGCACCTGCTGAGTTACTCCAGCACTCTGTGAAATGTCACCTATCCATGTTCTCCACAGATGCTGCCTGGCCCGCTGAGTTACTCCAGCACTCTGTGAAACGTCACCTATCCATGTTCTCCATAGATGCTGCCTGACCCGCTGAGTTACTCCAGCACTCTGTGAAACTTCACCTATCCATGTTCTCCACAGATGCTGCCTGACCCGCTGAGTTACTCCAGCACTCTGTGAAACGTCACCTATCCATGTTCTCCACAGATGCTGCCTGACCCGCTGAGTTACTCCAGCACTCTGTGTCTACACACTGCTGAGAAACAGACCAGTTGATTCACAGCGGGTAAACAAAATTGCATACCTAAAATTTTTTGAAAGCAACATTTTTAAACAAGGAAAAGTATTCTAGGATTATCCTAGAATATCCAAGTCAGTGGATATTTTTAAGGCAGAGATAGACAAATTCTTGATTAGAATGGGTGTCAAGGGTTATGAGGAGAAGGCAGGAAAATGGGATTAGGAGGCCGAGATCAGCCATGATTGAATGGCGGAGTAGACTCGATGGGCCAAATGGCCTAATTCTACGTGAACGTGAATAGATTAATTGAGTAATTTAAAATTAACATGCAACGGACCGCAGATCAGATAAATCTTTACATAAATAGAATTAGGCCAAACATCGGAGAGAAGGCAGGAGAATGGAGTTAGGAAGGAGAGATATCTATTTAAATACGACACTCTGAAAGGGAGGCTGGGGTACTGTCCGGTTCACCTCTACCCCATTGCGGACATTGGACTTTGTCTGTGGAACTGATGCGCTACAATGCTGAGAACTATATTCTGTACTGTGTGTCTTCCCCTTTGCTCTACCTATTGGACTGGAGTTTGAACAGCTTGTATCTATGTATGTATGGCATTATCCAATCTGATTCCAAACCAAAGCTTTTCACTGAACCTCGGTACAACCGACAAAATAATTAACTTAACCTGTATTGAAAGTATATTTTTTACTGATCAAATTCTGCGTGTGATCCAGGTGTTGGAGCTGGAGTAAACAATGATGAGTCTCGGCACGGGACAGTCAGTATGAGAAGCCGGACATTCCTGCCGTTGGGTTAGTGGAATACTAATGCTCGCTGACCAGGGCGGTAGCAGGGCATTAATGGAGGCTTGACCAGCTACAGATAGAGCCTTGGATAAGTCAGTGGGGAAGAGCGACGAGCAGACACGCACACGCACATACACACACATACACATCGACACACATGCACACACATCGACACACACACACACACACACATCGACACACATGCACACACACATCGACACACACACACACACACACATTGACACACATGCACACACATCGACACACACACACATCGACACAAACACACACACATCGACACACATGCACACACACACACACACATTGACACACATGCACACACACATCGACACACACATCGACACACACACACACACATCGACACACATGCACACACACATCGACACACACACACACACATCGACACACACACACATCGACACAAACACACACACATCGACACACATGCACACACACACACACATTGACACACATGCACACACACATCGACACACATCGACACAAACACACACACATCGACACA